>NW_026972801.1:0-47576 GCF_036711695.1 Zophobas morio | reverse complement strand
GGAAAAGGAGACGTTTAGGTCAATTTTATGCATTCTGTCGTTCGTAGATACAAGAAAACTGTTAAAATTCTTCAGAAACGTCACTTTTGAAGTGTTTTCTTGTACTTTTAAGCCAATCAGATACCCTACGGGCTCGGAAAGTGCAACGAAACCATCAAATTTTAGCTAGAAACTGTATTTTTGTCGATTTTTATTGAATTTGAACTATATTTCAACGTTTTTTGATGGTTCTGAGCCACCAAACACACTTAAAGCATGCAGAATCGAGTCAGAATAGGAAAAGGAGACGTTTAGGTCAATTTTATGCATTCTGGCGTTCGTAGATACAAGAAAACTGTTAAAATTCTTCAGAAACGTCACTTTTGAAGTGTTTTCTTGTACTTTTAAGCCAATCAGATACCCTACGGGCTCGGAAAGTGCAACGAAACCATCAAATTTTAGCTAGAAACTGTATTTTTGTCGATTTTTATTGAATTTGAACTATATTTCAACGTTTTTTGATGGTTCTGAGCCACCAAACACACTTAAAGCATGCAGAATCGACTCAGAATAGGAAAAGGAGACGTTTAGGTCAATTTTATGCATTCTGGCGTTCGTAGATACAAGAAAACTGTTAAAATTCTTCAGAAACGTCACTTTTGAAGTGTTTTCTTGTACTTTTAAGCCAATCAGATACCCTACGGGCTCGGAAAGTGCAACGAAACCATCAAATTTTAGCTAGAAACTGTATTTTTGTCGATTTTTATTGAATTTGAACTATATTTCAACGTTTTTTGATGGTTCTGAGCCACCAAACACACTTAAAGCATGCAGAATCGACTCAGAATAGGAAAAGGAGACGTTTAGGTCAATTTTATGCATTCTGGCGTTCGTAGATACAAGAAAACTGTTAAAATTCTTCAGAAACGTCACTTTTGAAGTGTTTTCTTGTACTTTTAAGCCAATCAGATACCCTACGGGCTCGGAAAGTGCAACGAAACCATCAAATTTTAGCTAGAAACTGTATTTTTGTCGATTTTTATTGAATTTGAACTATATTTCAACGTTTTTTGATGGTTCTGAGCCACCAAACACACTTAAAGCATGCAGAATCGACTCAGAATAGGAAAAGGAGACGTTTAGGTCAATTTTATGCATTCTGGCGTTCGTAGATACAAGAAAACTGTTAAAATTCTTCAGAAACGTCACTTTTGAAGTGTTTTCTTGTACTTTTAAGCCAATCAGATACCCTACGGGCTCGGAAAGTGCAACGAAACCATCAAATTTTAGCTAGAAACTGTATTTTTGTCGATTTTTATTGAATTTGAACTATATTTCAACGTTTTTTGATGGTTCTGAGCCACCAAACACACTTAAAGCATGCAGAATCGACTCAGAATAGGAAAAGGAGACGTTTAGGTCAATTTTATGCATTCTTGTCGTTCGTAGATACAAGAAAACTGTTAAAATTCTTCAGAAACGTCACTTTTGAAGTGTTTTCTTGTACTTTTAAGCCAATCAGATACCCTACGGGCTCGGAAAGTGCAACGAAACCATCAAATTTTAGCTAGAAACTGTATTTTTGTCGATTTTTATTGAATTTGAACTATATTTCAACGTTTTTTGATGGTTCTGAGCCACCAAACACACTTAAAGCATGCAGAATCGAGTCAGAATAGGAAAAGGAGACGTTTAGGTCAATTTTATGCATTCTGGCGTTCGTAGATACAAGAAAACTGTTAAAATTCTTCAGAAACGTCACTTTTGAAGTGTTTTCTTGTACTTTTAAGCCAATCAGATACCCTACGGGCTCGGAAAGTGCAACGAAACCATCAAATTTTAGCTAGAAACTGTATTTTTGTCGATTTTTATTGAATTTGAACTATATTTCAACGTTTTTTGATGGTTCTGAGCCACCAAACACACTTAAAGCATGCAGAATCGACTCAGAATAGGAAAAGGAGACGTTTAGGTCAATTTTATGCATTCTGGCGTTCGTAGATACAAGAAAACTGTTAAAATTCTTCAGAAACGTCACTTTTGAAGTGTTTTCTTGTACTTTTAAGCCAATCAGATACCCTACGGGCTCGGAAAGTGCAACGAAACCATCAAATTTTAGCTAGAAACTGTATTTTTGTCGATTTTTATTGAATTTGAACTATATTTCAACGTTTTTTGATGGTTCTGAGCCACCAAACACACTTAAAGCATGCAGAATCGACTCAGAATAGGAAAAGGAGACGTTTAGGTCAATTTTATGCATTCTGGCGTTCGTAGATACAAGAAAACTGTTAAAATTCTTCAGAAACGTCACTTTTGAAGTGTTTTCTTGTACTTTTAAGCCAATCAGATACCCTACGGGCTCGGAAAGTGCAACGAAACCATCAAATTTTAGCTAGAAACTGTATTTTTGTCGATTTTTATTGAATTTGAACTATATTTCAACGTTTTTTGATGGTTCTGAGCCACCAAACACACTTAAAGCATGCAGAATCGACTCAGAATAGGAAAAGGAGACGTTTAGGTCAATTTTATGCATTCTGGCGTTCGTAGATACAAGAAAACTGTTAAAATTCTTCAGAAACGTCACTTTTGAAGTGTTTTCTTGTACTTTTAAGCCAATCAGATACCCTACGGGCTCGGAAAGTGCAACGAAACCATCAAATTTTAGCTAGAAACTGTATTTTTGTCGATTTTTATTGAATTTGAACTATATTTCAACGTTTTTTGATGGTTCTGAGCCACCAAACACACTTAAAGCATGCAGAATCGACTCAGAATAGGAAAAGGAGACGTTTAGGTCAATTTTATGCATTCTGGCGTTCGTAGATACAAGAAAACTGTTAAAATTCTTCAGAAACGTCACTTTTGAAGTGTTTTCTTGTACTTTTAAGCCAATCAGATACCCTACGGGCTCGGAAAGTGCAACGAAACCATCAAATTTTAGCTAGAAACTGTATTTTTGTCGATTTTTATTGAATTTGAACTATATTTCAACGTTTTTTGATGGTTCTGAGCCACCAAACACACTTAAAGCATGCAGAATCGACTCAGAATAGGAAAAGGAGACGTTTAGGTCAATTTTATGCATTCTGGCGTTCGTAGATACAAGAAAACTGTTAAAATTCTTCAGAAACGTCACTTTTGAAGTGTTTTCTTGTACTTTTAAGCCAATCAGATACCCTACGGGCTCGGAAAGTGCAACGAAACCATCAAATTTTAGCTAGAAACTGTATTTTTGTCGATTTTTATTGAATTTGAACTATATTTCAACGTTTTTTGATGGTTCTGAGCCACCAAACACACTTAAAGCATGCAGAATCGACTCAGAATAGGAAAAGGAGACGTTTAGGTCAATTTTATGCATTCTGGCGTTCGTAGATACAAGAAAACTGTTAAAATTCTTCAGAAACGTCACTTTTGAAGTGTTTTCTTGTACTTTTAAGCCAATCAGATACCCTACGGGCTCGGAAAGTGCAACGAAACCATCAAATTTTAGCTAGAAACTATATTTTTGTCGATTTTTATTGAATTTGAACTATATTTCAACGTTTTTTGATGGTTCTGAGCCACCAAACACACTTAAAGCATGCAGAATCGACTCAGAATAGGAAAAGGAGACGTTTAGGTCAATTTTATGCATTCTGGCGTTCGTAGATACAAGAAAACTGTTAAAATTCTTCAGAAACGTCACTTTTGAAGTGTTCTCTTGTACTTTTAAGCCAATCAGATACCCTACGGGCTCGGAAAGTGCAACGAAACCATCAAATTTTAGCTAGAAACTGTATTTTTGTCGATTTTTATTGAATTTGAAGTATATTTCAACGTTTTTTGATGGTTCTGAGCCACCAAACACACTTAAAGCATGCAGAATCGACTCAGAATAGGAAAAGGAGACGTTTAGGTCAATTTTATGCATTCTGGCGTTCGTAGATACAAGAAAACTGTTAAAATTCTTCAGAAACGTCACTTTTGAAGTGTTTTCTTGTACTTTTAAGCCAATCAGATACCCTACGGGCTCGGAAAGTGCAACGAAACCATCAAATTTTAGCTAGAAACTGTATTTTTGTCGATTTTTATTGAATTTGAACTATATTTCAACGTTTTTTGATGGTTCTGAGCCACCAAACACACTTAAAGCATGCAGAATCGACTCAGAATAGGAAAAGGAGACGTTTAGGTCAATTTTATGCATTCTGGCGTTCGTAGATACAAGAAAACTGTTAAAATTCTTCAGAAACGTCACTTTTGAAGTGTTTTCTTGTACTTTTAAGCCAATCAGATACCCTATGGGCTCGGAAAGTGCAACGAAACCATCAAATTTTAGCTAGAAACTGTATTTTTGTCGATTTTTATTGAATTTGAACTATATTTCAACGTTTTTTGATGGTTCTGAGCCACCAAACACACTTAAAGCATGCAGAATCGACTCAGAATAGGAAAAGGAGACGTTTAGGTCAATTTTATGCATTCTGGCGTTCGTAGATACAAGAAAACTGTTAAAATTCTTCAGAAACGTCACTTTTGAAGTGTTTTCTTGTACTTTTAAGCCAATCAGATACCCTACGGGCTCGGAAAGTGCAACGAAACCATCAAATTTTAGCTAGAAACTGTATTTTTGTCGATTTTTATTGAATTTGAACTATATTTCAACGTTTTTTGATGGTTCTGAGCCACCAAACACACTTAAAGCATGCAGAATCGACTCAGAATAGGAAAAGGAGACGTTTAGGTCAATTTTATGCATTCTGGCGTTCGTAGATACAAGAAAACTGTTAAAATTCTTCAGAAACGTCACTTTTGAAGTGTTTTCTTGTACTTTTAAGCCAATCAGATACCCTACGGGCTCGGAAAGTGCAACGAAACCATCAAATTTTAGCTAGAAACTGTATTTTTGTCGATTTTTATTGAATTTGAACTATATTTCAACGTTTTTTGATGGTTCTGAGCCACCAAACACACTTAAAGCATGCAGAATCGACTCAGAATAGGAAAAGGAGACGTTTAGGTCAATTTTATGCATTCTGGCGTTCGTAGATACAAGAAAACTGTTAAAATTCTTCAGAAACGTCACTTTTGAAGTGTTTTCTTGTACTTTTAAGCCAATCAGATACCCTACGGGCTCGGAAAGTGCAACGAAACCATCAAATTTTAGCTAGAAACTGTATTTTTGTCGATTTTTATTGAATTTGAACTATATTTCAACGTTTTTTGATGGTTCTGAGCCACCAAACACATGCAGAATCGACTCAGAATAGGAAAAGGAGACGTTTAGGTCAATTTTATGCATTCTGGCGCTCGTAGATACAAGAAAACTGTTAAAATTCTTCAGAAACGTCACTTTTGAAGTGTTTTCTTGTACTTTTAAGCCAATCAGATACCCTACGGGCTCGGAAAGTGCAACGAAACCATCAAATTTTAGCTAGAAACTGTATTTTTGTCGATTTTTATTGAATTTGAACTATATTTCAACGTTTTTTGATGGTTCTGAGCCACCAAACACACTTAAAGCATGCAGAATCGACTCAGAATAGGAAAAGGAGACGTTTAGGTCAATTTTATGCATTCTGGCGTTCGTACATACAAGAAAACTGTTAAAATTCTTCAGAAACGTCACTTTTGAAGTGTTTTCTTGTACTTTTAAGCCAATCAGATACCCTACGGGCTCGGAAAGTGCAACGAAACCATCAAATTTTAGCTAGAAACTGTATTTTTGTCGATTTTTATTGAATTTGAACTATATTTCAACGTTTTTTGATGGTTCTGAGCCACCAAACACAACATGCAGAATCGACTCAGAATAGGAAAAGGAGACGTTTAGGTCAATTTTATGCATTCTGGCGTTCGTAGATACAAGAAAACTGTTAAAATTCTTCAGAAACGTCACTTTTGAAGTGTTTTCTTGTACTTTTAAGCCAATCAGATACCCTACGGCTCGGAAAGTGCAACGAAACCATCAAATTTTAGCTAGAAACTGTATTTTTGTCGATTTTTATTGAATTTGAACTATATTTCAACGTTTTTTGATGGTTCTGAGCCACCAAACACACTTAAAGCATGCAGAATCGACTCAGAATAGGAAAAGGAGACGTTTAGGTCAATTTTATGCATTCTGGCGTTCGTACATACAAGAAAACTGTTAAAATTCTTCAGAAACGTCACTTTTGAAGTGTTTTCTTGTACTTTTAAGCCAATCAGATACCCTACGGGCTCGGAAAGTGCAACGAAACCATCAAATTTTAGCTAGAAACTGTATTTTTGTCGATTTTTATTGAATTTGAACTATATTTCAACGCTTTTTGATGGTTCTGAGCCACCAAACACACTTAAAGCATGCAGAATCGACTCAGAATAGGAAAAGGAGACGTTTAGGTCAATTTTATGCATTCTGGCGTTCGTAGATACAAGAAAACTGTTAAAATTCTTCAGAAACGTCACTTTTGAAGTGTTTTCTTGTACTTTTAAGCCAATCAGATACCCTACGGGCTCGGAAAGTGCAACGAAACCATCAAATTTTAGCTAGAAACTGTATTTTTGTCGATTTTTATTGAATTTGAACTATATTTCAACGTTTTTTGATGGTTCTGAGCCACCAAACACACTTAAAGCATGCAGAATCGACTCAGAATAGGAAAAGGAGACGTTTAGGTCAATTTTATGCATTCTGGCGTTCGTAGATACAAGAAAACTGTTAAAATTCTTCAGAAACGTCACTTTTGAAGTGTTTTCTTGTACTTTTAAGCCAATCAGATACCCTACGGGCTCGGAAAGTGCAACGAAACCATCAAATTTTAGCTAGAAACTGTATTTTTGTCGATTTTTATTGAATTTGAACTATATTTCAACGTTTTTTGATGGTTCTGAGCCACCAAACACACTTAAAGCATGCAGAATCGACTCAGAATAGGAAAAGGAGACGTTTAGGTCAATTTTATGCATTCTGGCGTTCGTAGATACAAGAAAACTGTTAAAATTCTTCAGAAACGTCACTTTTGAAGTGTTTTCTTGTACTTTTAAGCCAATCAGATACCCTACGGGCTCGGAAAGTGCAACGAAACCATCAAATTTTAGCTAGAAACTGTATTTTTGTCGATTTTTATTGAATTTGAACTATATTTCAACGTTTTTTGATGGTTCTGAGCCACCAAATACACTTAAAGCATGCAGAATCGACTCAGAATAGGAAAAGGAGACGTTTAGTTCAATTTTATGCATTCTGGCGTTCGTAGATACAAGAAAACTGTTAAAATTCTTCAGAAACGTCACTTTTGAAGTGTTTTCTTGTACTTTTAAGCCAATCAGATACCCTACGGGCTCGGAAAGTGCAACGAAACCATCAAATTTTAGCTAGAAACTGTATTTTTGTCGATTTTTATTGAATTTGAACTATCTTTCAACGTTTTTTGATGGTTCTGAGCCACCAAACACACTTAAAGCATGCAGAATCGACTCAGAATAGGAAAAGGAGACGTTTAGGTCAATTTTATGCATTCTGGCGTTCGTAGATACAAGAAAACTGTTAAAATTCTTCAGAAACGTCACTTTTGAAGTGTTTTCTTGTACTTTTAAGCCAATCAGATACCCTACGGGCTCGGAAAGTGCAACGAAACCATCAAATTTTAGCTAGAAACTGTATTTTTGTCGATTTTTATTGAATTTGAACTATATTTCAACGTTTTTTGATGGTTCTGAGCCACCAAACACACTTAAAGCATGCAGAATCGACTCAGAATAGGAAAAGGAGACGTTTAGGTCAATTTTATGCATTCTGGCGTTCGTAGATACAAGAAAACTGTTAAAATTCTTCAGAAACGTCACTTTTGAAGTGTTTTCTTGTACTTTTAAGCCAATCAGATACCCTACGGCTCGGAAAGTGCAACGAAACCATCAAATTTTAGCTAGAAACTGTATTTTTGTCGATTTTTATTGAATTTGAACTATATTTCAACGTTTTTTGATGGTTCTGAGCCACCAAACACACTTAAAGCATGCAGAATCGACTCAGAATTGGAAAAGGAGACGTTTAGGTCAATTTTATGCATTCTGGCGTTCGTAGATACAAGAAAACTGTTAAAATTCTTCAGAAACGTCACTTTTGAAATGTTTTCTTGTACTTTTAAGCCAATCAGATACCCTACGGGCTCGGAAAGTGCAACGAAACCATCAAATTTTAGCTAGAAACTGTATTTTTGTCGATTTTTATTGAATTTGAACTATATTTCAACGTTTTTTGATGGTTCTGAGCCACCAAACACACTTAAAGCATGCAGAATCGACTCAGAATAGGAAAAGGAGACGTTTAGGTCAATTTTATGCATTCTGGCGTTCGTAGATACAAGAAAACTGTTAAAATTCTTCAGAAACGTCACTTTTGAAGTGTTTTCTTGTACTTTTAAGCCAATCAGATAACCTACGGGCTCGGAAAGTGCAACGAAACCATCAAATTTTAGCTAGAAACTGTATTTTTGTCGATTTTTATTGAATTTGAACTATATTTCAACGTTTTTTGATGGTTCTGAGCCACCAAACACACTTAAAGCATGCAGAATCGACTCAGAATAGGAAAAGGAGACGTTTAGGTCAATTTTATGCATTCTGGCGTTCGTAGATACAAGAAAACTGTTAAAATTCTTCAGAAACGTCACTTTTGAAGTGTTTTCTTGTACTTTTAAGCCAATCAGATACCCTACGGGCTCGGAAAGTGCAACGAAACCATCAAATTTTAGCTAGAAACTGTATTTTTGTCGATTTTTATTGAATTTGAACTATATTTCAACGTTTTTTGATGGTTCTGAGCCACCAAACACACTTAAAGCATGCAGAATCGACTCAGAATAGGAAAAGGAGACGTTTAGGTCAATTGTATGCATTCTGGCGTTCGTAGATACAAGAAAACTGTTAAAATTCTTCAGAAACGTCACTTTTGAAGTGTTTTCTTGTACTTTTAAGCCAATCAGATACCCTATGGGCTCGGAAAGTGCAACGAAACCATCAAATTTTAGCTAAAAACTGTATTTTTGTCGATTTTTATTGAATTTGAACTATATTTCAACGTTTTTTGATGGTTCTGAGCCACCAAACACACTTAAAGCATGCAGAATCGACTCAGAATAGGAAAAGGAGACGTTTAGGTCAATTTTATGCATTCTGGCGTTCGTAGATACAAGAAAACTGTTAAAATTCTTCAGAAACGTCACTTTTGAAGTGTTTTCTTGTACTTTTAAGCCAATCAGATACCCTACGGGCTCGGAAAGTGCAACGAAACCATCAAATTTTAGCTAGAAACTGTAGTTTTGTCGATTTTTATTGAATTTGAACTATATTTCAACGTTTTTTGATGGTTCTGAGCCACCAAACACACTTAAAGCATGCAGAATCGACTCAGAATAGGAAAAGGAGACGTTTAGGACAATTTTATGCATTCTGGCGTTCGTAGATACAAGAAAACTGTTAAAATTCTTCAGAAACGTCACTTTTGAAGTGTTTTCTTGTACTTTTAAGCCAATCAGATACCCTACGGGCTCGGAAAGTGCAACGAAACCATAAAATTTTAGCTAGAAACTGTATTTTTGTCGATTTTTATTGAATTTGAACTATATTTCAACGTTTTTTGATGGTTCTGAGCCACCAAACACACTTAAAGCATGCAGAATCGACTCAGAATAGGAAAAGGAGACGTTTAGGTCAATTTTATGCATTCTGGCGTTCGTAGATACAAGAAAACTGTTAAAATTCTTCAGAAACGTCACTTTTGAAGTGTTTTCTTGTACTTTTAAGCCAATCAGATACCCTACGGGCTCGGAAAGTGCAACGAAACCATCAAATTTTAGCTAGAAACTGTATTTTTGTCGATTTTTATTGAATTTGAACTATATTTCAACGTTTTTTATGGTTCTGAGCCACCAAACACACTTAAAGCATGCAGAATCGACTCAGAATAGGAAAAGGAGACGTTTAGGTCAATTTTATGCATTCTGGCGTTCGTAGATACAAGAAAACTGTTAAAATTCTTCAGAAACGTCACTTTTGAAGTGTTTTCTTGTACTTTTAAGCCAATCAGATACCCTACGGGCTCGGAAAGTGCAACGAAACCATCAAATTTTAGCTAGAAACTGTATTTTTGTCGATTTTTATTGAATTTGAACTATATTTCAACGTTTTTTGATGGTTCTGAGCCACCAAACACACTTAAAGCATGCAGAATCGACTCAGAATAGGAAAAGGAGACGTTTAGGTCAATTTTATGCATTCTGGCGTTCGTAGATACAAGAAAACTGTTAAAATTCTTCAGAAACGTCACTTTTGAAGTGTTTTCTTGTACTTTTAAGCCAATCAGATACCCTACGGGCTCGGAAAGTGCAACGAAACCATCAAATTTTAGCTAGAAACTGTATTTCTGTCGATTTTTATTGAATTTGAACTATATTTCAACGTTTTTTGATGGTTCTGTGCCACCAAACACACTTAAAGCATGCAGAATCGACTCGGAATAGGAAAAGGAGACGTTTAGGTCAATTTTATGCATTCTGGCGTTCGTAGATACAAGAAAACTGTTAAAATTCTTCAGAAACGTCACTTTTGAAGTGTTTTCTTGTACTTTTAAGCCAATCAGATACCCTACGGGCTCGGAAAGTGCAACGAAACCATCAAATTTTAGCTAGAAACTGTACTTTTGTCGATTTTTATTGAATTTGAACTATATTTCAACGTTTTTTGATGGTTCTGAGCCACCAAACACACTTAAAGCATGCAGAATCGACTCAGAATAGGAAAAGGAGACGTTTAGGTCAATTTTATGCATTCTGGCGTTCGTTGATACAAGAAAACTGTTAAAATTCTTCAGAAACGTCACTTTTGAAGTGTTTTCTTGTACTTTTAAGCCAATCAGATACCCAACGGGCTCGGAAAGTGCAACAAAACCATCAAATTTTAGCTAGAAACTGTATTTTTGTCGATTTTTATTGAATTTGAACTATATTTCAACGTTTTTTGATGGTTCTGAGCCACCAAACACACTTAAAGCATGCAGAATCGACTCGGAATAGGAAAAGGAGACGTTTAGGTTAATTTTATGCATTCTGGCGTTCGTAGATACAAGAAAACTGTTAAAATTCTTCAGAAACGTCACTTTTGAAGTGTTTTCTTGTACTTTTAAGCCAATCAGATACCCTACGGGCTCGGAAAGTGCAACGAAACCATCAAATTTTAGCTAGAAACTGTATTTTTGTCGATTTTTGTTGAATTTGAACTATATTTCAAGGTTTTTTGATGGTTCTGAGCCACCAAACACACTTAAAGCATGCAGAATCGACTCAGAATAGGAAAAGGAGACGTTTAGGTCAATTTTATGCATTCTGGCGTTCGTTGATACAAGAAAACTGTTAAAATTCTTCAGAAACGTCACTTTTGAAGTGTTTTCTTGTACTTTTAAGCCAATCAGATACCCTACGGGCTCGGAAAGTGCAACGAAACCATCAAATTTTAGCTAGAAACTGTGTTTTTGTCGATTTTTATTGAATTTGAACTATATTTCAACGTTTTTTGATGGTTCTGAGCCACCAAACACACTTAAAGCATGCAGAATCGACTCAGAATAGGAAAAGGAGACGTTTAGGTCAATTTTATGCATTCTGGCGTTCGTAGATACAAGAAAACTGTTAAAATTCTTCAGAAACGTCACTTTTGAAGTGTTTTCTTGTACTTTTAAGCCAATCAGAAACCCTATGGGCTCGGAAAGTGCAACGAAACCATCAAATTTTAGCTAGAAACTGTATTTTTGTCGATTTTTATTGAATTTGAACTATATTTCAACGTTTTTTGATGGTTCTGAGCCACCAAACACACTTAAAGCATGCAGAATCGACTCAGAATAGGAAAAGGAGACGTTTAGGTCAATTTTATGCATTCTGGCGTTCGTAGATACAAGAAAACTGTTAAAATTCTTCAGAAAAGTCACTTTTGAAGTGTTTTCTTGTACTTTTAAGCCAATCAGATACCCGACGGGCTCGGAAAGTGCAACGAAACCATAAAATTTTAGCTAGAAACTGTATTTTTGTCGATTTTTATTGAATTTGAACTATATTTCAACGTTTTTTGATGGTTCTGAGCCACCAAACACACTTAAAGCATGCAGAATCGACTCAGAATAGGAAAAGGAGACGTTTAGGTCAATTTTATGCATTCTGGCGTTCGTAGATACAAGAAAACTGTTAAAATTCTTCAGAAACGTCACTTTTGAAGTGTTTTCTTGTACTTTTAAGCCAATCAGATACCCTACGGGCTCGGAAAGTGCAACGAAATCATAAAATTTTAGCTAGAAACTGTATTTTTGTCGATTTTTATTGAATTTGAACTATATTTCAACTTTTTTTGATGGTTCTGAGCCACCAAACACACTTAAAGCATGCAGAATCGACTCAGAATAGGAAAAGGAGACGTTTAGGTCAATTTTATGCATTCTGGCGTTCGTAGATACAAGAAAACTGTTAAAATTCTTCAGAAACGTCACTTTTGAAGTGTTTTCTTGTACTTTTAAGCCAATCAGATACCCTACGGGCTCGGAAAGTGCAACGAAACCATCAAATTTTAGATAGAAACTGTATTTTTGCCGATTTTTATTGAATTTGAACTATATTTCAACGTTTTTTGATGGTTCTGAGCCACCAAACACACTTAAAGCATGCAGAATCGACTCAGAATAGGAAAAGGAGACGTTTAGGTCAATTTTATGCATTCTGGCGTTCGTAGATACAAGAAAACTGTTAAAATTCTTCAGAAACGTCACTTTTGAAGTGTTTTCTTGTACTTTTAAGCCAATCAGATACCCTACGGGCTCGGAAAGTGCAACGAAACCATCAAATTTTAGCTAGAAACTGTATTTTTGTCGATTTTTATTGAATTTGAACTATATTTCAAAGTTTTTTGATGGTTCTGAGCCACCAAACACACTTAAAGCATGCAGAATCGACTCAGAATAGGAAAAGGAGACGTTTAGGTCAATTTTATGCATTCTGGCGTTCGTAGATACAAGAAAACTGTTAAAATTCTTCAGAAACGTCACTTTTGAAGTGTTTTCTTGTACTTTTAAGCCAATCAGATACCCTACGGGCTCGGAAAGTGCAACGAAACCATCAAATTTTAGCTAGAAACTGTATTTTTGTCGATTTTTATTGAATTTGAACTATATTTCAAAGTTTTTTGATGGTTCTGAGCCACCAAACACACTTAAAGCATGCAGAATCGACTCAGAATAGGAAAAGGAGACGTTTAGGTCAATTTTATGCATTCTGGCGTTCGTTGATACAAGAAAACTGTTAAAATTCTTCAGAAACGTCACTTTTGAAGTGTTTTCTTGTACTTTTAAGCCAATCAGATACCCGACGGGCTCGGAAAGTGCAACGAAACCATCAAATTTTAGCTAGAAACTGTATTTTTGTCGATTTTTATTGAATTTGAACTATATTTCAACGTTTTTTGATGGTTCTGAGCCACCAAACACACTTAAAGCATGCAGAATCGACTCAGAATAGGAAAAGGAGACATTTAGGTCAATTTTATGCATTCTGGCGTTCGTAGATACAAGAAAACTGTTAAAATTCTTCAGAAACGTCACTTTTGAAGTGTTTTCTTGTACTTTTAAGCCAATCAGATACCCTACGGGCTCGGAAAGTGCAACGAAACCATCAAATTTTAGCTAGAAACTGTATTTTTGTCGATTTTTATTGAATTTGAACTATATTTCAACGTTTTTTGATGGTTCTGAGCCACCAAACACACTTAAAGCATGCAGAATGGACTCAGAATAGGAAAAGGAGACGTTTAGGTCAATTTTATGCATTCTGGCGTTCGTAGATACAAGAAAACTGTTAAAATTCTTCAGAAACGTCACTTTTGAAGTGTTTTCTTGTACTTTTAAGCCAATCAGATACCCTACGGGCTCGGAAAGTGCAACGAAACCATCAAATTTTAGCTAGAAACTGTGTTTTTGTCGATTTTTATTGAATTTGAACTATATTTCAACGTTTTTTGATGGTTCTGAGCCACCAAACACACTTAAAGCATGCAGAATCGACTCAGAATAGGAAAAGGAGACGTTTAGGTCAATTTTATGCATTCTGGCGTTCGTAGATACAAGAAAACTGTTAAAATTCTTCAGAAACGTCACTTTTGAAGTGTTTTCTTGTACTTTTAAGCCAATCAGATACCCTACGGGCTCGGAAAGTGCAACGAAACCATCAAATTTTAGCTAGAAACTGTATTTTTGTCGATTTTTATTGAATTTGAACTATATTTCAACGTTTTTTGATGGTTCTGAGCCACCAAACACACTTAAAGCATGCAGAATCGACTCCGAATAGGAAAAGGAGACGTTTAGGTCAATTTTATGCATTCTGGCGTTCGTAGATACAAGAAAACTGTTAAAATTCTTCAGAAACGTCACTTTTGAAGTGTTTTCTTGTGCTTTTAAGCCAATCAGATACCCTACGGGCTCGGAAAGTGCAACGAAACCATCAAATTTTAGCTAGAAACTGTATTTTTGTCGATTTTTATTGAATTTGAACTATATTTCAACGTTTTTTGATGGTTCTGAGCCACCAAACACACTTAAAGCATGCAGAATCGACTCAGAATAGGAAAAGGAGACGTTTAGGTCAATTTTATGCATTCTGGCGTTCGTAGATACAAGAAAACTGTTAAAATTCTTCAGAAACGTCACTTTTGAAGTGTTTTCTTGTACTTTTAAGCCAATCAGATACCCAACGGGCTAGGAAAGTGCAACGAAACCATCAAATTTTAGCTAGAAACTGTATTTTTGTCGATTTTTATTGAATTTGAACTATATTTCAACGTTTTTTGATGGTTCTGAGCCACCAAACACACTTAAAGCATGCAGAATCGACTCAGAATAGGAAAAGGAGACGTTTAGGTCAATTTTATGCATTCTGGCGTTCGTAGATACAAGAAAACTGTTAAAATTCTTCAGAAACGTCACTTTTGAAGTGTTTTCTTGTACTTTTAAGCCAATCAGATACCCTACGGGCTCGGAAAGTGCAACGAAACCATCAAATTTTAGCTAGAAACTGTATTTTTGTCGATTTTTATTGAATTTGAACTATATTTCAACGTTTTTTGATGGTTCTGAGCCACCAAACACACTTAAAGCATGCAGAATCGACTCAGAATAGGAAAAGGAGACGTTTAGGTCAATTTTATGCATTCTGGCGTTCGTAGATACAAGAAAACTGTTAAAATTCTTCAGAAACGTCACTTTTGAAGTGTTTTCTTGTACTTTTAAGCCAATCAGATACCCTACGGGCTCGGAAAGTGCAACGAAACCATCAAATTTTAGCTAGAAACTGTATTTTTGTCGATTTTTATTGAATATGAACTATATTTCAACGTTTTTTTGATGGTTCTGAGCCACCAAACACACTTAAAGCATGCAGAATCGACTCAGAATAGGAAAAGGAGACGTTTAGGTCAATTTTATGCATTCTGGCGTTCGTAGATACAAGAAAACTGTTAAAATTCTTCAGAAACGTCACTTTTGAAGTGTTTTCTTGTACTTTTAAGCCAATCAGATACCCAACGGGCTCGGAAAGTGCAACGAAACCATCAAATTTTAGCTAGAAACTGTATTTTTGTCGATTTTTATTGAATTTGAACTATATTTCAACGTTTTTTGATGGTTCTGAGCCACCAAACACACTAAAGCATGCAGAATCGACTCAGAATAGGAAAAGGAGACGTTTAGGTCAATTTTATGCATTCTGGCGTTCGTTGATACAAGAAAACTGTTAAAATTCTTCAGAAACGTCACTTTTGAAGTGTTTTCTTGTACTTTTAAGCCAATCAGATACCCTACGGGCTCGGAAAGTGCAACGAAACCATCAAATTTTAGCTAGAAACTGTATTTTTGTCGATTTTTATTGAATTTGAACTATATTTCAACGTTTTTTGATGGTTCTGAGCCACCAAACACACTTAAAGCATGCAGAATCGACTCAGAATAGGAAAAGGAGACGTTTAGGTCAATTTTATGCATTCTGGCGTTCGTAGATACAAGAAAACTGTTAAAATTCTTCAGAAACGTCACTTTTGAAGTGTTTTCTTGTACTTTTAAGCCAATCAGATACCCTACGGGCTCGGAAAGTGCAACGAAACCATCAAATTTTAGCTACAAACTGTATTTTTGTCGATTTTTATTGAATTTGAACTATATTTCAACGTTTTTTGATGGTTCTGAGCCACCAAACACACTTAAAGCATGCAGAATCGACTCAGAATAGGAAAAGGAGACGTTTAGGTCAATTTTATGCATTCTGGCGTTCGTAGATACAAGAAAACTGTTAAAATTCTTCAGAAACGTCACTTTTGAAGTGTTTTCTTGTACTTTTAAGCCAATCAGATACCCTACGGGCTCGGAAAGTGCAACGAAACCATCAAATTTTAGCTAGAAACTGTATTTTTGTCGATTTTTATTGAATTTGAACTATATTTCAACGTTTTTTGATGGTTCTGAGCCACCAAACACACTTAAAGCATGCAGAATCGACTCAGAATAGGAAAAGGAGACGTTTAGGTAAATTTTATGCATTCTGGCGTTCGTAGATACAAGAAAACTGTTAAAATTCTTCAGAAACGTCACTTTTGAAGTGTTTTCTTGTACTTTTAAGCCAATCAGATACCCGACGGGCTCGGAAAGTGCAACGAAACCATAAAATTTTAGCTAGAAACTGTATTTTTGTCGATTTTTATTGAATTTGAACTATATTTCAACGTTTTTTGATGGTTCTGAGCCACCAAACACACTTAAAGCATGCAGAATCGACTCAGAATAGGAAAAGGAGACGTTTAGGTCAATTTTATGCATTCTGGCGTTCGTAGATACAAGAAAACTGTTAAAATTCTTCAGAAACGTCACTTTTGAAGTGTTTTCTTGTACTTTTAAGCCAATCAGATACCCTACGGGCTCGGAAAGTGCAACGAAACCATCAAATTTTAGCTAGAAACTGTATTTTTGTCGATTTTTATTGAATTTGAACTATATTTCAACGTTTTTTGATGGTTCTGAGCCACCAAACACACTTAAAGCATGCAGAATCGACTCAGAATAGGAAAAGGAGACGTTTAGGTCAATTTTATGCATTCTGGCGTTCGTAGATACAAGAAAACTGTTAAAATTCTTCAGAAACGTCACTTTTGAAGTGTTTTCTTGTACTTTTAAGCCAATCAGATACCCTACGGGCTCGGAAAGTGCAACGAAACCATCAAATTTTAGATAGAAACTGTATTTTTGCCGATTTTTATTGAATTTGAACTATATTTCAACGTTTTTTGATGGTTCTGAGCCACCAAACACACTTAAAGCATGCAGAATCGACTCAGAATAGGAAAAGGAGACGTTTAGGTCAATTTTATGCATTCTGGCGTTCGTAGATACAAGAAAACTGTTAAAATTCTTCAGAAACGTCACTTTTGAAGTGTTTTCTTGTACTTTTAAGCCAATCAGATACCCTACGGGCTCGGAAAGTGCAACGAAACCATCAAATTTTAGCTAGAAACTGTATTTTTGTCGATTTTTATTGAATTTGAACTATATTTCAAAGTTTTTTGATGGTTCTGAGCCACCAAACACACTTAAAGCATGCAGAATCGACTCAGAATAGGAAAAGGAGACGTTTAGGTCAATTTTATGCATTCTGGCGTTCGTAGATACAAGAAAACTGTTAAAATTCTTCAGAAACGTCACTTTTGAAGTGTTTTCTTGTACTTTTAAGCCAATCAGATACCCTACGGGCTCGGAAAGTGCAACGAAACCATCAAATTTTAGCTAGAAACTGTATTTTTGTCGATTTTTATTGAATTTGAACTATATTTCAAAGTTTTTTGATGGTTCTGAGCCACCAAACACACTTAAAGCATGCAGAATCGACTCAGAATAGGAAAAGGAGACGTTTAGGTCAATTTTATGCATTCTGGCGTTCGTTGATACAAGAAAACTGTTAAAATTCTTCAGAAACGTCACTTTTGAAGTGTTTTCTTGTACTTTTAAGCCAATCAGATACCCGACGGGCTCGGAAAGTGCAACGAAACCATCAAATTTTAGCTAGAAACTGTATTTTTGTCGATTTTTATTGAATTTGAACTATATTTCAACGTTTTTTGATGGTTCTGAGCCACCAAACACACTTAAAGCATGCAGAATCGACTCAGAATAGGAAAAGGAGACATTTAGGTCAATTTTATGCATTCTGGCGTTCGTAGATACAAGAAAACTGTTAAAATTCTTCAGAAACGTCACTTTTGAAGTGTTTTCTTGTACTTTTAAGCCAATCAGATACCCTACGGGCTCGGAAAGTGCAACGAAACCATCAAATTTTAGCTAGAAACTGTATTTTTGTCGATTTTTATTGAATTTGAACTATATTTCAACGTTTTTTGATGGTTCTGAGCCACCAAACACACTTAAAGCATGCAGAATCGACTCAGAATAGGAAAAGGAGACGTTTAGGTCAATTTTATGCATTCTGGCGTTCGTAGATACAAGAAAACTGTTAAAATTCTTCAGAAACGTCACTTTTGAAGTGTTTTCTTGTACTTTTAAGCCAATCAGATACCCTACGGGCTCGGAAAGTGCAACGAAACCATCAAATTTTAGCTAGAAACTGTATTTTTGTCGATTTTTATTGAATTTGAACTATATTTCAACGTTTTTTGATGGTTCTGAGCCACCAAACACACTTAAAGCATGCAGAATGGACTCAGAATAGGAAAAGGAGACGTTTAGGTCAATTTTATGCATTCTGGCGTTCGTAGATACAAGAAAACTGTTAAAATTCTTCAGAAACGTCACTTTTGAAGTGTTTTCTTGTACTTTTAAGCCAATCAGATACCCTACGGGCTCGGAAAGTGCAACGAAACCATCAAATTTTAGCTAGAAACTGTGTTTTTGTCGATTTTTATTGAATTTGAACTATATTTCAACGTTTTTTGATGGTTCTGAGCCACCAAACACACTTAAAGCATGCAGAATCGACTCAGAATAGGAAAAGGAGACGTTTAGGTCAATTTTATGCATTCTGGCGTTCGTAGATACAAGAAAACTGTTAAAATTCTTCAGAAACGTCACTTTTGAAGTGTTTTCTTGTACTTTTAAGCCAATCAGATACCCTACGGGCTCGGAAAGTGCAACGAAACCATCAAATTTTAGCTAGAAACTGTATTTTTGTCGATTTTTATTGAATTTGAACTATATTTCAACGTTTTTTGATGGTTCTGAGCCACCAAACACACTTAAAGCATGCAGAATCGACTCCGAATAGGAAAAGGAGACGTTTAGGTCAATTTTATGCATTCTGGCGTTCGTAGATACAAGAAAACTGTTAAAATTCTTCAGAAACGTCACTTTTGAAGTGTTTTCTTGTGCTTTTAAGCCAATCAGATACCCTACGGGCTCGGAAAGTGCAACGAAACCATCAAATTTTAGCTAGAAACTGTATTTTTGTCGATTTTTATTGAATTTGAACTATATTTCAACGTTTTTTGATGGTTCTGAGCCACCAAACACACTTAAAGCATGCAGAATCGACTCAGAATAGGAAAAGGAGACGTTTAGGTCAATTTTATGCATTCTGGCGTTCGTAGATACAAGAAAACTGTTAAAATTCTTCAGAAACGTCACTTTTGAAGTGTTTTCTTGTACTTTTAAGCCAATCAGATACCCAACGGGCTAGGAAAGTGCAACGAAACCATCAAATTTTAGCTAGAAACTGTATTTTTGTCGATTTTTATTGAATTTGAACTATATTTCAACGTTTTTTGATGGTTCTGAGCCACCAAACACACTTAAAGCATGCAGAATCGACTCAGAATAGAAAAAGGAGACGTTTAGGTCAATTTTATGCATTCTGGCGTTCGTAGATACAAGAAAACTGTTAAAATTCTTCAGAAACGTCACTTTTGAAGTGTTTTCTTGTACTTTTAAGCCAATCAGATACCCTACGGGCTCGGAAAGTGCAACGAAACCATCAAATTTTAGCTAGAAACTGTATTTTTGTCGATTTTTATTGAATTTGAACTATATTTCAACGTTTTTTGATGGTTCTGAGCCACCAAACACACTTAAAGCATGCAGAATCGACTCAGAATAGGAAAAGGAGACGTTTAGGTCAATTTTATGCATTCTGGCGTTCGTAGATACAAGAAAACTGTTAAAATTCTTCAGAAACGTCACTTTTGAAGTGTTTTCTTGTACTTTTAAGCCAATCAGATACCCTACGGGCTCGGAAAGTGCAACGAAACCATCAAATTTTAGCTAGAAACTGTATTTTTGTCGATTTTTATTGAATTTGAACTATATTTCAACGTTTTTTGATGGTTCTGAGCCACCAAACACACTTAAAGCATGCAGAATCGACTCAGAATAGGAAAAGGAGACGTTTAGGTCAATTTTATGCATTCTGGCGTTCGTAGATACAAGAAAACTGTTAAAATTCTTCAGAAACGTCACTTTTGAAGTGTTTTCTTGTACTTTTAAGCCAATCAGATACCCAACGGGCTCGGAAAGTGCAACGAAACCATCAAATTTTAGCTAGAAACTGTATTTTTGTCGATTTTTATTGAATTTGAACTATATTTCAACGTTTTTTGATGGTTCTGAGCCACCGAACACACTTAAAGCATGCAGAATCGACTCAGAATAGGAAAAGGAGACGTTTAGGTCAATTTTATGCATTCTGGCGTTCGTTGATACAAGAAAACTGTTAAAATTCTTCAGAAACGTCACTTTTGAAGTGTTTTCTTGTACTTTTAAGCCAATCAGATACCCTACGGGCTCGGAAAGTGCAACGAAACCATCAAATTTTAGCTAGAAACTGTATTTTTGTCGATTTTTATTGAATTTGAACTATATTTCAACGTTTTTTGATGGTTCTGAGCCACCAAACACACTTAAAGCATGCAGAATCGACTCAGAATAGGAAAAGGAGACGTTTAGGTCAATTTTATGCATTCTGGCGTTCGTAGATACAAGAAAACTGTTAAAATTCTTCAGAAACGTCACTTTTGAAGTGTTTTCTTGTACTTTTAAGCCAATCAGATACCCTACGGGCTCGGAAAGTGCAACGAAACCATCAAATTTTAGCTACAAACTGTATTTTTGTCGATTTTTATTGAATTTGAACTATATTTCAACGTTTTTTGATGGTTCTGAGCCACCAAACACACTTAAAGCATGCAGAATCGACTCAGAATAGGAAAAGGAGACGTTTAGGTCAATTTTATGCATTCTGGCGTTCGTAGATACAAGAAAACTGTTAAAATTCTTCAGAAACGTCACTTTTGAAGTGTTTTCTTGTACTTTTAAGCCAATCAGATACCCTACGGGCTCGGAAAGTGCAACGAAACCATCAAATTTTAGCTAGAAACTGTATTTTTGTCGATTTTTATTGAATTTGAACTATATTTCAACGTTTTTTGATGGTTCTGAGCCACCAAACACACTTAAAGCATGCAGAATCGACTCAGAATAGGAAAAGGAGACGTTTAGGTCAATTTTATGCATTCTGGCGTTCGTAGATACAAGAAAACTGTTAAAATTCTTCAGAAACGTCACTTTTGAAGTGTTTTCTTGTACTTTTAAGCCAATCAGATACCCAACGGGCACGGTAAAGTGCAACGAAACCATCCAATTTTAGCTAGAAACTGTATTTTTGTCGATTTTTATTGAATTTGAACTATATTTCAACGTTTTTTGATGGTTCTGAGCCACCAAACACACTTAAAGCATGCAGAATCGACTCAGAATGGGAAAAGGAGACGTTTAGGTCAATTTTATGCATTCTGGCGTTCGTAGATACAAGAAAACTGTTAAAATTCTTCAGAAACGTCACTTTTGAAGTGTTTTCTTGTACTTTTAAGCCAATCAGATACCCTACGGGCTCGGAAAGTGCAACGAAACCATCAAATTTTAGCTAGAAACTGTATTTTTGTCGATTTTTATTGAATTTGAACTATATTTCAACGTTTTTTGATGGTTCTGAGCCACCAAACACACTTAAAGCATGCAGAATCGACTCAGAATAGGAAAAGGAGACGTTTAGGTCAATTTTATGCATTCTGGCGTTCGTAGATACAAGAAAACTGTTAAAATTCTTCAGAAACGTCACTTTTGAAGTGTTTTCTTGTACTTTTAAGCCAATCAGATACCCAACGGGCACGGAAAGTGCAACGAAACCATCCAATTTTAGCTAGAAACTGTATTTTTGTCGATTTTTATTGAATTTGAACTATATTTCAACGTTTTTTGATGGTTCTGAGCCACCAAACACACTTAAAGCATGCAGAATCGACTCAGAATAGGAAAAGGAGACGTTTAGGTCAATTTTATGCATTCTGGCGTTCGTAGATACAAGAAAACTGTTAAAATTCTTCAGAAACGTCACTTTTGAAGTGTTTTCTTGTACTTTTAAGCCAATCAGATACCCTACGGGCTCGGAAAGTGCAACGAAACCATCAAATTTTAGCTAGAAACTGTATTTTTGTCGATTTTTATTGAATTTGAACTATATTTCAACGTTTTTTGATGGTTCTGAGCCACCAAACACACTTAAAGCATGCAGAATCGACTCAGAATAGGAAAAGGAGACGTTTAGGTCAATTTTATGCATTCTGGCGTTCGTAGATACAAGAAAACTGTTAAAATTCTTCAGAAACGTCACTTTTGAAGTGTTTTCTTGTACTTTTAAGCCAATCAGATACCCTACGGGCTCGGAAAGTGCAACGAAACCATCAAATTTTAGCTAGAAACTGTATTTTTGTCGATTTTTATTGAATTTGAACTATATTTCAACGTTTTTTGATGGTTCTGAGCCACCAAACACACTTAAAGCATGCAGAATCGACTCAGAATAGGAAAAGAAGACGTTTAGGTCAATTTTAAGCATTCTGGCGTTCGTAGATACAAGAATACTGTTAAAATTCTTCAGAAACGTCACTTTTGAAGTGTTTTCTTGTACTTTTAAGCCAATCAGATACCCTACGGGCTCGGAAAGTGCAACGAAACCATCAAATTTTAGCTAGAAACTGTATTTTTGTCGATTTTTATTGAATTTGAACTATATTTCAACGTTTTTTGATGGTTCTGAGCCACCAAACACACTTAAAGCATGCAGAATCGACTCAGAATAGGAAAAGGAGACGTTTAGGTCAATTTTATGCATTCTGGCGTTCGTAGATACAAGAAAACTGTTAAAATTCTTCAGAAACGTCACTTTTGAAGTGTTTTCTTGTACTTTTAAGCCAATCAGATACCCTACGGGCTCGGAAAGTGCAACGAAACCATCAAATTTTAGCTAGAAACTGTATTTTTGTCGATTTTTATTGAATTTGAACTATATTTCAACGTTTTTTGATGGTTCTGAGCCACCAAACACACTTAAAGCATGCAGAATCGATTCAGAATAGGAAAAGGAGACGTTTAGGTCAATTTTATGCATTCTGGCGTTCGTAGATACAAGAAAACTGTTAAAATTCTTCAGAAACGTCACTTTTGAAGTGTTTTCTTGTACTTCTAAGCCAATCAGATACCCTACGGGCTCGGAAAGTGCAACGAAACCATCAAATTTTAGCTAGAAACTGTATTTTTGTCGATTTTTATTGAATTTGAACTATATTTCAACGTTTTTTGATGGTTCTGAGCCACCAAACACACTTAAAGCATGCAGAATCGACTCTGAGCCACCAAACACACTTAAAGCATGCAGAATCGACTCAGAATAGGAAAAGGAGACGTTTAGGTCAATTTTATGCATTCTGGCGTTCGTAGATACAAGAAAACTGTTAAAATTCTTCAGAAACGTCACTTTTGAAGTGTTTTCTTGTACTTTTAAGCCAATCAGATACCCTACGGGCTCGGAAAGTGCAACGAAACCATCAAATTTTAGCTAGAAACTGTATTTTTGTCGATTTTTATTGAATTTGAACTATATTTCAAAGTTTTTTGATGGTTCTGAGCCACCAAACACACTTAAAGCATGCAGAATCGACTCAGAATAGGAAAAGGAGACGTTTAGGTCAATTTTATGCATTCTGGCGTTCGTAGATACAAGAAAACTGTTAAAATTCTTCAGAAACGTCACTTTTGAAGTGTTTTCTTGTACTTTTAAGCCAATCAGATACCCTACGGGCTCGGAAAGTGCAAGAAACCATCAAATTTTAGCTAGAAACTGTATTTTTGTCGATTTTTATTGAATTTGAACTATATTTCAACGTTTTTTGATGGTTCTGAGCCACCAAACACACTTAAAGCATGCAGAATCGACTCAGAATAGGAAAAGGAGACGTTTAGGTCAATTTTATGCATTCTGGCGTTCGTAGATACAAGAAAACTGTTAAAATTCTTCAGAAACGTCACTATTGAAGTGTTTTCTTGTACTTTTAAGCCAATCAGATACCCTACGGGCTCGGAAAGTGCAACGAAACCATCAAATTTTAGCTAGAAACTGTATTTTTGTCGATTTTTATTGAATTTGAACTATATTTCAACGTTTTTTGATGGTTCTGAGCCACCAAACACACTTAAAGCATGCAGAATCGACTCAGAATAGGAAAAGGAGACTTTTAGGTCAATTTTATGCATTCTGGCGTTCGTAGATACAAGAAAACTGTTAAAATTCTTCAGAAACGTCACTTTTGAAGTGTTTTCTTGTACTTTTAAGCCAATCAGATACCCTACGGGCTCGGAAAGTGCAACGAAACCATCAAATTTTAGCTAGAAACTGTATTTTTGTCGATTTTTATTGAATTTGAACTATCTTTCAACGTTTTTTGATGGTTCTGAGCCACCAAACACACTTAAAGCATGCAGAATCGACTCAGAATAGGAAAAGGAGACGTTTAGGTCAATTTTATGCATTCTGGCGTTCGTAGATACAAGAAAACTGTTAAAATTCTTCAGAAACGTCACTTTTGAAGTGTTTTCTTGTACTTTTAAGCCAATCAGATACCCTACGGGCTCGGAAAGTGCAACGAAACCATCAAATTTTAGCTAGAAACTGTATTTTTGTCGATTTTTATTGAATTTGAACCATATTTCAACGTTTTTTGATGGTTCTGAGCCACCAAACACACTTAAAGCATGCAGAATCGACTCAGAATAGGAAAAGGAGACGTTTAGGTCAATTTTATGCATTCTGGCGTTCGTAGATACAAGAAAACTGTTAAAATTCTTCAGAAACGTCACTTTTGAAGTGTTTTCTTGTACTTTTAAGCCAATCAGATACCCTACGGGCTCGGAAAGTGCAACGAAACCATCAAATTTTAGCTAGAAACTGTATTTTTGTCGATTTTTATTGAATTTGAACTATATTTCAACGTTTTTTGATGGTTCTGAGCCACCAAACACACTTAAAGCATGCAGAATCGACTCAGAATAGGAAAAGGAGACGTTTAGGTCAATTTTATGCATTCTGGCGTTCGTAGATACAAGAAAACTGTTAAAATTCTTCAGAAACGTCACTTTTGAAGTGTTTTCTTGTACTTTTAAGCCAATCAGATACCCTACGGGCTCGGAAAGTGCAACGAAACCATCAAATTTTAGCTAGAAACTGTATTTTTGTCGATTTTTATTGAATTTGAACTATATTTCAACGTTTTTTGATGGTTCTGAGCCACCAAACACACTTAAAGCATGCAGAATCGACTCAGAATAGGAAAAGGAGACGTTTAGGTCAATTTTATGCATTCTGGCGTTCGTAGATACAAGAAAACTGTTAAAATTCTTCAGAAACGTCACTTTTGAAGTGTTTTCTTGTACTTTTAAGCCAATCAGATACCCAACGGGCTCGGAAAGTGCAACGAAACCATCAAATTTTAGCTAGAAACTGTATTTTTGTCGATTTTTATTGAATTTGAACTATATTTCAACGTTTTTTGATGGTTCTGAGCCACCAAACACACTTAAAGCATGCAGAATCGACTCAGAATAGGAAAAGGAGACGTTTAGGTCAATTTTATGCATTCTGGCGTTCGTAGATACAAGAAAAGTGTTAAAATTCTTCAGAAACGTCACTTTTGAAGTGTTTTCTTGTACTTTTAAGCCAATCAGATACCCTACGGGCTCGGAAAGTGCAACGAAACCATAAAATTTTAGCTAGAAACTGTATTTTTGTCGATTTTTATTGAATTTGAACTATATTTCAACGTTTTTTGATGGTTCTGAGCCACCAAACACACTTAAAGCATGCAGAATCGACTCAGAATAGGAAAAGGAGACGTTTAGGTCAATTTTATGCATTCTGGCGTTCGTAGATACAAGAAAACTGTTAAAATTCTTCAGAAACGTCACTTTTGAAGTGTTTTCTTGTACTTTTAAGCCAATCAGATACCCTACGGGCTCGGAAAGTGCAACGAAACCATCAAATTTTAGCTAGAAACTGTATTTTTGTCGATTTTTATTGAATTTGAACTATATTTCAACGTTTTTTGATGGTTCTGAGCCACCAAACACACTTAAAGCATGCAGAATCGACTCCGAATAGGAAAAGGAGACGTTTAGGTCAATTTTATGCATTCTGGCGTTCGTAGATACAAGAAAACTGTTAAAATTCTTCAGAAACGTCACCTTTGAAGTGTTTTCTTGTACTTTTAAGCCAATCAGATACCCTACGGGCTCGGAAAGTGCAACGAAACCATCAAATTTTAGTTAGAAACTGTATTTTTGTCGATTTTTATTGAATTTGAACTATATTTCAACGTTTTTTGATGGTTCTGAGCCACCAAACACACTTAAAGCATGCAGAATCGACTCAGAATAGGAAAAGGAGACGTTTAGGTCAATTTTATGCATTCTGGCGTTCGTAGATACAAGAAAACTGTTAAAATTCTTCAGAAACGTCACTTTTGAAGTGTTTTCTTGTACTTTTAAGCCAATCAGATACCCAACGGGCTCGGAAAGTGCAACGAAACCATCAAATTTTAGCTAGAAACTGTATTTTTGTCGATTTTTATTGAATTTGAACTATATTTCAACGTTTTTTGATGGTTCTGAGCCTCCAAACACACTTAAAGCATGCAGAATCGACTCAGAATAGGAAAAGGAGACGTTTAGGTCAATTTTATGCATTCTGGCGTTCGTAGATACAAGAAAACTGTTAAAATTCTTCAGAAACGTCACTTTTGAAGTGTTTTCTTGTACTTTTAAGCCAATCAGATACCCTACGGGCTCGGAAAGTGCAACGAAACCATCAAATTTTAGCTAGAAACTGTATTTTTGTCGATTTTTATTGAATTTGAACTATATTTCAACGTTTTTTGATGGTTCTGAGCCACCAAACACACTTAAAGCATGCAGAATCGACTCAGAATAGGAAAAGGAGACGTTTAGGTCAATTTTATGCATTCTGGCGTTCGTAGATACAAGAAAACTGTTAAAATTCTTCAGAAACGTCACTTTTGAAGTGTTTTCTTGTACTTTTAAGCCAATCAGATACCCTACGGGCTCGGAAAGTGCAACGAAACCATCAAATTTTAGCTAGAAACTGTATTTTTGTCGATTTTTATTGAATTTGAACTATATTTCAACGTTTTTTGATGGTTCTGAGCCACCAAACACACTTAAAGCATGCAGAATCGACTCAGAATAGGAAAAGGAGACGTTTAGGTCAATTTTATGCATTCTGGCGTTCGTAGATGCAAGAAAACTGTTAAAATTCTTCAGAAACGTCACTTTTGAAGTGTTTTCTTGTACTTTTAAGCCAATCAGATACCCTACGGGCTCGGAAAGTGCAACGAAACCATCAAATTTTAGCTAGAAACTGTATTTTTGTCGATTTTTATTGAATTTGAACTATATTTCAACGTTTTTTGATGGTTCTGAGCCACCAAACACACTTAAAGCATGCAGAATCGACTCAGAATAGGAAAAGGAGACGTTTAGGTCAATTTTATGCATTCTGGCGTTCGTAGATACAAGAAAACTGTTAAAATTCTTCAGAAACGTCACTTTTGAAGTGTTTTCTTGTACTTTTAAGCCAATCAGATACCCTACGGGCTCGGAAAGTGCAACGAAACCATCAAATTTTAGCTAGAAACTGTATTTTTGTCGATTTTTATTGAATTTGAACTATATTTCAACGTTTTTTGATGGTTCTGAGCCACCAAACACACTTAAAGCATGCAGAATCGACTCAGAATAGGAAAAGGAGACGTTTAGGTCAATTTTATGCATTCTGGCGTTCGTAGATACAAGAAAACTGTTAAAATTCTTCAGAAACGTCACTTTTGAAGTGTTTTCTTGTACTTTTAAGCCAATCAGATACCCTACGGGCTCGGAAAGTGCAACGAAACCATCAAATTTTAGCTAGAAACTGTATTTTTGTCGATTTTTATTGAATTTGAACTATATTTCAACGTTTTTTGATGGTTCTGAGCCACCAAACACACTTAAAGCATGCAGAATCGATTCAGAATAGGAAAAGGAGACGTTTAGGTCAATTTTATGCATTCTGGCGTTCGTAGATACAAGAAAACTGTTAAAATTCTTCAGAAACGTCACTTTTGAAGTGTTTTCTTGTACTTTTAAGCCAATCAGATACCCTACGGGCTCGGAAAGTGCAACGAAACCATCAAATTTTAGCTAGAAACTGTATTTTTGTCGATTTTTATTGAATTTGAACTATATTTCAACGTTTTTTGATGGTTCTGAGCCACCAAACACACTTAAACCATGCAGAATCGACTCAGAATAGGAAAAGGAGACGTTTAGGTCAATTTTATGCATTCTGGCGTTCGTAGATACAAGAAAACTGTTAAAATTCTTCAGAAACGTCACTTTTGAAATGTTTTCTTGTACTTTTAAGCCAATCAGATACCCTACGGGCTCGGAAAGTGCAACGAAACCATCAAATTTTAGCTAGAAACTGTATTTTTGCCGATTTTTATTGAATTTGAACTATATTTCAACGTTTTTTGATGGTTCTGAGCCACCAAACACACTTAAAGCATGCAGAATCGACTCAGAATAGGAAAAGGAGACGTTTAGGTCAATTTTATGCATTCTGGCGTTCGTAGATACAAGAAAACTGTTAAAATTCTTCAGAAACGTCACTTTTGAAGTGTTTTCTTGTACTTTTAAGCCAATCAGATACCCTACGGTCTCGGAAAGTGCAACGAAACCATCAAATTTTAGCTAGAAACTGTATTTTTGTCGATTTTTATTGAATTTGAACTATATTTCAACGTTTTTTGATGGTTCTGAGCCACCAAACACACTTAAAGCATGCAGAATCGACTCAGAATAGGAAAAGGAGACGTTTAGGTCAATTTTATGCATTCTGGGGTTCGTAGATACAAGAAAACTGTTAAAATTCTTCAGAAACGTCACTTTTGAAGTGTTTTCTTGTACTTTTAAGCCAATCAGATACCCTACGGGCTTGGAAAGTGCAACGAAACCATCAAATTTTAGCTAGAAACTGTATTTTTGTCGATTTTTATTGAATTTGAACTATATTTCAACGTTTTTTGATGGTTCTGAGCCACCAAACACACTTAAAGCATGCAGAATCGACTCAGAATAGGAAAAGGAGACGTTTAGGTCAATTTTATGCATTCTGGCGTTCGTGGATACAAGAAAACTGTTAAAATTCTTCAGAAACGTCACTTTTGAAGTGTTTTCTTGTACTTTTAAGCCAATCAGATACCCTACGGGCTCGGAAAGTGCAACGAAACCATCAAATTTTAGCTAGAAACTGTATTTTTGTCGATTTTTATTGAATTTGAACTATATTTCAACGTTTTTTGATGGTTCTGAGCCACCAAACACACTTAAAGCATGCAGAATCGACTCAGAATAGGAAAAGGAGACGTTTAGGTCAATTTTATGCATTCTGGCGTTCGTAGATACAAGAAAACTGTTAAAATTCTTCAGAAACGTCACTTTTGAAGTGTTTTCTTGTACTTTTAAGCCAATCAGATACCCTACGGGCTCGGAAAGTGCAACGAAACCATCAAATTTTAGCTAGAAACTGTATTTTTGTCGATTTTTATTGAATTTGAACTATATTTCAACGTTTTTTGATGGTTCTGAGCCACCAAACACACTTAAAGCATGCAGAATCGACTCAGAATAGGAAAAGGAGACGTTTAGGTCAATTTTATGCATTCTGGCGTTCGTAGATACAAGAAAACTGTTAAAATTCTTCAGAAACGTCACTTTTGAAGTGTTTTCTTGTACTTTTAAGCCAATCAGATACCCTACGGGCTCGGAAAGTGCAACGAAACCATCAAATTTTAGCTAGAAACTGTATTTTTGTCGATTTTTATTGAATTTGAACTATATTTCAACGTTTTTTGATGGTTCTGAGCCACCAAACACACTTAAAGCATGCAGAATCGACTCAGAATAGGAAAAGGAGACGTTTAGGTCAATTTTATGCATTCTGGCGTTCGTAGATACAAGAAAACTGTTAAAATTCTTCAGAAACGTCACTTTTGAAGTGTTTTCTTGTATTTTGAAGCCAATCAGATACCCTACGGGCTCGGAAAGTGCAACGAAACCATCAAATTTTAGCTAGAAACTGTATTTTTGTCGATTTTTATTGAATTTGAACTATATTTCAACGTTTTTTGATGGTTCTGAGCCACCAAACACACTTAAAGCATGAAGAATCGACTCAGAATAGGAAAAGGAGACGTTTAGGTCAATTTTATGCATTCTGGCGTTCGTAGATACAAGAAAACTGTTAAAATTCTTCAGAAACGTCACTTTTGAAGTGTTTTCTTGTACTTTTAAGCCAATCAGATACCCTACGGGCTCGGAAAGTGCAACGAAACCATCAAATTTTAGCTAGAAACTGTATTTTTGTCGATTTTTATTGAATTTGAACTATATTTCAACGTTTTTTGATGGTTCTGAGCCACCAAACACACTTAAAGCATGCAGAATCGACTCAGAATAGGAAAAGGAGACGTTTAGGTCAATTTTATGCATTCTGGCGTTCGTAGATACAAGAAAACTGTTAAAATTCTTCAGAAACGTCACTTTTGAAGTGTTTTCTTGTACTTTTAAGACAATCAGATACCCTACGGGCTCGGAAAGTGCAACGAAACCATCAAATTTTAGCTAGAAACTGTATTTTTGTCGATTTTTATTGAATTTGAACTATATTTCAACGTTTTTTGATGGTTCTGAGCCACCAAACACACTTAAAGCATGCAGAATCGACTCAGAATAGGAAAAGGAGACGTTTAGGTCAATTTTATGCATTCTGGCGTTCGTAGATACAAGAAAACTGTTAAAATTCTTCAGAAACGTCACTTTTGAAGTGTTTTCTTGTACTTTTAAGCCAATCAGATACCCTACGGGCTCGGAAAGTGCAACGAAACCATCAAATTTTAGCTAGAAACTGTATTTTTGTCGATTTTTATTGAATTTGAACTATATTTCAACGTTTTTTGATGGTTCTGAGCCACCAAACACACTTAAAGCATGCAGAATCGACTCAGAATAGGAAAAGGAGACGTTTAGGTCAATTTTATGCATTCTGGCGTTCGTAGATACAAGAAAACTGTTAAAATTCTTCAGAAACGTCACTTTTGAAGTGTTTTCTTGTATTTTGAAGCCAATCAGATACCCTACGGGCTCGGAAAGTGCAACGAAACCATCAAATTTTAGCTAGAAACTGTATTTTTGTCGATTTTTATTGAATTTGAACTATATTTTAACGTTTTTTGATGGTTCTGAGCCACCAAACACACTTAAAGCATGAAGAATCGACTCAGAATAGGAAAAGGAGACGTTTAGGTCAATTTTATGCATTCTGGCGTTCGTAGATACAAGAAAACTGTTAAAATTATTCAGAAACGTCACTTTTGAAGTGTTTTCTTGTACTTTTAAGCCAATCAGATACCCAACGGGCTCGGAAAGTGCAACGAAACCATCAAATTTTAGCTAGAAACTGTATTTTTGTCGATTTTTATTGAATTTGAACTATATTTCAACGTTTTTTGATGGTTCTGAGCCACCAAACACACTTAAAGCAAGCAGAATCGACTCAGAATAGGAAAAGGAGACGTTTAGGTCAATTTTATGCATTCTGGCGTTCGTAAATACAAGAAAACTGTTAAAATTCTTCAGAAACGTCACTTTTGAAGTGTTTTCTTGTGCTTTTAAGCCAATCAGATACCCTACGGGCTCGGAAAGTGCAACGAAACCATCAAATTTTAGCTAGCAACTGTATTTTTGTCGATTTTTATTGAATTTGAACTATATTTCAACGTTTTTTGATGGTTCTGAGCCACCAAACACACTTAAAGCATGCAGCATCGACTCAGAATAGGAAAAGGAGACGTTTAGGTCAACTTTATGCATTCTGGCGTTCGTAGATACAAGAAAACTGTTAAAATTCTTCAGAAACGTCACTTTTGAAGTGTTTTCTTGTACTTTTAAGCCAATCAGATACCCAACGGGCTCAGAAGGTGCAACGAAACCATCAAATTTTAGCTAGAAACTGTATTTTTGTCGATTTTTATTGAATTTGAACTATATTTCAACGTTTTTTGATGGTTCTGAGCCACCAAACACACTTAAAGCATGCAGAATCGACTCAGAATAGGAAAAGGAGACGTTTAGGTCAATTTTATGCATTCTAGCGTTCGTAGATACAAGAAAACTGTTAAAATTCTTCAGAAACGTCACTTTTGAAGTGTTTTCTTGTACTTTTAAGCCAATCAGATACCCTACGGGCTCGGAAAGTGCAACGAAACCATCAAATTTTAGCTAGAAACTGTATTTTTGTCGATTTTTATTGAATTTGAACTATATTTCAACGTTTTTTGATGGTTCTGAGCCACCAAACACACTTAAAGCATGCAGAATCGACTCAGAATAGGAAAAGGAGACGTTTAGGTCAATTTTATGCATTCTGGCGTTCGTAGATACAAGAAAACTGTTAAAATTCTTCAGAAACGTCACTTTTGAAGTGTTTTCTTGTACTTTTAAGCCAATCAGATACCCGACGGGCTCGGAAAGTGCAACGAAACCATCAAATTTTAGCTAGAAACTGTATTTTTGTCGATTTTTATTGAATTTGAACTATATTTCAACGTTTTTTGATGGTTCTGAGCCACCAAACACACTTAAAGCATGCAGAATCGACTCAGAATAGGAAAAGGAGACGTTTAGGTCAATTTTATGCATTCTGGCGTTCGTAGATACAAGAAAACTGTTAAAATTCTTCAGAAACGTCACTTTTGAAGTGTTTTCTTGTACTTTTAAGCCAATCAGATACCCTACGGGCTCGGAAAGTGCAACGAAACCATCAAATTTTAGCTAGAAACTGTATTTTTGTCGATTTTTATTGAATTTGAACTATATTTCAACGTTTTTTGATGGTTCTGAGCCACCAAACACACTTAAAGCATGCAGAATCGACTCAGAATAGGAAAAGGAGACGTTTAGGTCAATTTTATGCATTCTGGCGTTCGTAGATACAAGAAAACTGTTAAAATTCTTCAGAAACGTCACTTTTGAAGTGTTTTCTTGTACTTTTAAGCCAATCAGATACCCTACGGGCTCGGAAAGTGCAACGAAACCATCAAATTTTAGCTAGAAACTGTATTTTTGTCGATTTTTATTGAATTTGAACTATATTTCAACGTTTTTTGATGGTTCTGAGCCACCAAACACACTTAAAGCATGCAGAATCGACTCAGAATAGGAAAAGGAGACGTTTAGGTCAATTTTATGCGTTCTGGCGTTCGTAGATACAAGAAAACTGTTAAAATTCTTCAGAAACGTCACTTTTGAAGTGTTTTCTTGTACTTTTAAGTAAATCAGATACCCTACGGGCTCGGAAAGTGCAACGAAACCATCAAATTTTAGCTAGAAACTGTATTTTTATCGATTTTTATTGAATTTGAACTATATTTCAACGTTTTTTGATGGTTCTGAGCCACCAAACACACTTAAAGCATGCAGAATCGACTCAGAATAGGAAAAGGAGACGTTTAGGTCAATTTTATGCATTCTGGCGTTCGTAGATACAAGAAAACTGTTAAAATTCTTCAGAAACGTCACTTTTGAAGTGTTTTCTTGTACTTTTAAGCCAATCAGATACCCTACGGGCTCGGAAAGTGCAACGAAACCATCAAATTTTAGCTAGAAACTGTATTTTTGTCGATTTTTATTGAATTTGAACTATTTTTCAACGTTTTTTGATGGTTCTGAGCCACCAAACACACTTAAAGCATGCAGAATCGACTCAGAATAGGAAAAGGAGACGTTTAGGTCAATTTTATGCATTCTGGCGTTCGTAGATACAAGAAAACTGTTAAAATTCTTCAGAAACGTCACTTTTGAAGTGTTTTCTTGTACTTTTAAGCCAATCAGATACCCTACGGGCTCGGAAAGTGCAACGAAACCATCAAATTTTAGCTAGAAACTGTATTTTTGTCGATTTTTATTGAATTTGAACTATATTTCAACGTTTTTTGATGGTTCTGAGCCACCAAACACACTTAAAGCATGCAGAATCGACTCAGAATAGGAAAAGGAGACGTTTAGGTCAATTTTATGCATTCTGGCGTTCGTAGATACAAGAAAACTGTTAAAATTCTTCAGAAACGTCACTTTTGAAGTGTTTTCTTGTACTTTTAAGCCAATCAGATACCCTACGGGCTCGGAAAGTGCAACGAAACCATCAAATTTTAGCTAGAAACTGTATTTTTGTCGATTTTTATTGAATTTGAACTATATTTCAACGTTTTTTGATGGTTCTGAGCCACCAAACACACTTAAAGCATGCAGAATCGACTCAGAATAGGAAAAGGAGACGTTTAGGTCAATTTTATGCATTCTGGCGTTCGTAGATACAAGAAAACTGTTAAAATTCTTCAGAAACGTCACTTTTGAAGTGTTTTCTTGTACTTTTAAGCCAATCAGATACCCTACGGGCTCGGAAAGTGCAACGAAACCATCAAATTTTAGCTAGAAACTGTATTTTTGTCGATTTTTATTGAATTTGAACTATATTTCAACGTTTTTTGATGGTTCTGAGCCACCAAACACACTTAAAGCATGCAGAATCGACTCAGAATAGGAAAAGGAGACGTTTAGGTCAATTTTATGCATTCTGGCGTTCGTAGATACAAGAAAACTGTTAAAATTCTTCAGAAACGTCACTTTTGAAGTGTTTTCTTGTACTTTTAAGCCAATCAGATACCCTACGGGCTCGGAAAGTGCAACGAAACCATCAAATTTTAGCTAGAAACTGTATTTTTGTCGATTTTTATTGAATTTGAACTATATTTCAACGTTTTTTGATGGTTCTGAGCCACCAAACACACTTAAAGCATGCAGAATCGACTCAGAATAGGAAAAGGAGACGTTTAGGTCAATTTTATGCATTCTAGCGTTCGTAGATACAAGAAAACTGTTAAAATTCTTCAGAAACGTCACTTTTGAAGTGTTTTCTTGTACTTTTAAGCCAATCAGATACCCTACGGGCTCGGAAAGTGCAACGAAACCATCAAATTTTAGCTAGAAACTGTATTTTTGTCGATTTTTATTGAATTTGAACTATATTTCAACGTTTTTTGATGGTTCTGAGCCACCAAACACACTTAAAGTATGCAGAATCGACTCAGAATAGGAAAAGGAGACGTTTAGGTCAATTTTATGCATTCTGGCGTTCGTAGATACAAGAAAACTGTTAAAATTCTTCAGAAACGTCACTTTTGAAGTGTTTTCTTGTACTTTTAAGCCAATCAGATACCCTACGGGCTCGGAAAGTGCAAAGAAACCATCAAATTTTAGCTAGAAACTGTATTTTTGTCGATTTTTATTGAATTTGAACTATATTTCAACGTTTTTTGATGGTTCTGAGCCACCAAACACATTTAAAGCATGCAGAATCGACTCAGAATAGGAAAAGGAGACGTTTAGGTCAATTTTATGCATTCTGGCGTTCGTAGATACAAGAAAACTGTTAAAATTCTTCAGAAACGTCACTTTTGAAGTGTTTTCTTGTACTTTTAAGCCAATCAGATACCCTACGGGCTCGGAAAGTGCAACGAAACCATAAAATTTTAGCTAGAAACTGTATTTTTGTCGATTTTTATTGAATTTGAACTATATTTCAACGTTTTTTGATGGTTCTGAGCCACCAAACACACTTAAAGCATGCAGAATCGACTCAGAATAGGAAAAGGAGACGTTTAGGTCAATTTTATGCATTCTGGCGTTCGTAGATACAAGAAAACTGTTAAAATTCTTCAGAAACGTCACTTTTGAAGTGTTTTCTTGTACTTTTAAGCCAATCAGATACCCTACGGGCTCGGAAAGTGCAACGAAACCATCAAATTTTAGCTAGAAACTGTATTTTTGTCGATTTTTATTGAATTTGAACTATATTTCAACGTTTTTTGATGGTTCTGAGCCACCAAACACACTTAAAGCATGCAGAATCGACTCAGAATAGGAAAAGGAGCCGTTTAGGTCAATTTTATGCATTCTGGCGTTCGTAGATACAAGAAAACTGTTAAAATTCTTCAGAAACGTCACTTTTGAAGTGTTTTCTTGTACTTTTAAGCCAATCAGATACCCTACGGGCTCGGAAAGTGCAACGAAACCATCAAATTTTAGCTAGAAACTGTATTTTTGTCGATTTTTATTGAATTTGAACTATATTTCAACGTTTTTTGATGGTTCTGAGCCACCAAACACACTTAAAGCATGCAGAATCGACTCAGAATAGGAAAAGGAGACGTTTAGGTCAATTTTATGCATTCTGGCGTTCGTAGATACAAGAAAACTGTTAAAATTCTTCAGAAACGTCACTTTTGAAGTGTTTTCTTGTACTTTTAAGCCAATCAGATACCCTACGGGCTCGGAAAGTGCAACGAAACCATCAAATTTTAGCTAGAAACTGTATTTTTGTCGATTTTTATTGAATTTGAACTATATTTCAATGTTTTTTGATGGTTCTGAGCCACCAAACACACTTAAAGCATGCAGAATCGACTCAGAATAGGAAAAGGAGACGTTTAGGTCAATTTTATGCATTCTGGCGTTCGTAGATACAAGAAAACTGTTAAAATTCTTCAGAAACGTCACTTTTGAAGTGTTTTCTTGTACTTTTAAGCCAATCAGATACCCTACGGGCTCGGAAAGTGCAACGAAACCATCAAATTTTAGCTAGAAACTGTATTTTTGTCGATTTTTATTGAATTTGAACTATATTTCAACGTTTTTTGATGGTTCTGAGCCACCAAACACACTTAAAGCATGCAGAATCGACTCAGAATTGGAAAAGGAGACGTTTAGGTCAATTTTATGCATTCTGGCGTTCGTAGATACAAGAAAACTGTTAAAATTCTTCAGAAACGTCACTTTTGAAGTGTTTTCTTGTACTTTTAAGCCAATCAGATACCCAACGGGCTCGGAAAGTGCAACGAAACCATCAAATTTTAGCTAGAAACTGTATTTTTGTCGATTTTTATTGAATTTGAACTATATTTCAACGTTTTTTGATGGTTCTGAGCCACCAAACACACTTAAAGCATGCAGAATCGACTCAGAATAGGAAAAGGAGACGTTTAGGTCAATTTTATGCATTCTGGCGTTCGTAGATACAAGAAAACTGTTAAAATTCTTCAGAAACGTCACTTTTGAAGTGTTTTCTTGTACTTTTAAGCCAATCAGATACCCTACGGGCTCGGAAAGTGCAACGAAACCATCAAATTTTAGCTAGAAACTGTATTTTTGTCGATTTTTATTGAATTTGAACTATATTTCAACGTTTTTTGATGGTTCTGAGCCACCAAACACACTTAAAGCATGCAGAATCGACTCAGAATAGGAAAAGGAGACGTTTAGGTCAATTTTATGCATTCTGGCGTTCGTAGATACAAGAAAACTGTTAAAATTCTTCAGAAACGTCACTTTTGAAGTGTTTTCTTGTACTTTTAAGCCAATCAGATACCCTACGGGCTCGGAAAGTGCAACGAAACCATCAAATTTTAGCTAGAAACTGTATTTTTGTCGATTTTTATTGAATTTGAACTATATTTCAACGTTTTTTGATGGTTCTGAGCCACCAAACACACTTAAAGCATGCAGAATCGACTCAGAATAGGAAAAGGAGACGTTTAGGTCAATTTTATGCATTCTAGCGTTCGTAGATACAAGAAAACTGTTAAAATTCTTCAGAAACGTCACTTTTGAAGTGTTTTCTTGTACTTTTAAGCCAATCAGATACCCTACGGGCTCGGAAAGTGCAACGAAACCATCAAATTTTAGCTAGAAACTGTATTTTTGTCGATTTTTATTGAATTTGAACTATATTTCAACGTTTTTTGATGGTTCTGAGCCACCAAACACACTTAAAGCATGCAGAATCGACTCAGAATAGGAAAAGGAGACGTTTAGGTCAATTTTATGCATTCTGGCGTTCGTAGATACAAGAAAACTGTTAAAATTCTTCAGAAACGTCACTTTTGAAGTGTTTTCTTGTACTTTTAAGCCAATCAGATACCCTACGGGCTCGGAAAGTGCAACGAAACCATCAAATTTTAGTTAGAAACTGTATTTTTGTCGATTTTTATTGAATTTGAACTATATTTCAACGTTTTTTGATGGTTCTGAGCCACCAAACACACTTAAAGCATGCAGAATCGACTCAGAATAGGAAAAGGAGACGTTTAGGTCAATTTTATGCATTCTGGCGTTCGTAGATACAAGAAAACTGTTAAAATTCTTCAGAAACGTCACTTTTGAAGTGTTTTCTTGTACTTTTAAGCCAATCAGATACCCTACGGGCTCGGAAAGTGCAACGAAACCATCAAATTTTAGCTAGAAACTGTATTTTTGTCGATTTTTATTGAATTTGAACTATATTTCAACGTTTTTTGATGGTTCTGAGCCACCAAACACACTTAAAGCATGCAGAATCGACTCAGAATAGGAAAAGGAGACGTTTAGGTCAATTTTATGCATTCTGGCGTTCGTAGATACAAGAAAACTGTTAAAATTCTTCAGAAACGTCACTTTTGAAGTGTTTTCTTGTACTTTTAAGCCAATCAGATACCCTACGGGCTCGGAAAGTGCAACGAAACCATCAAATTTTAGCTAGAAACTGTATTTTTGTCGATTTTTATTGAATTTGAACTATATTTCAACGTTTTTTGATGGTTCTGAGCCACCAAACACACTTAAAGCATGCAGAATCGACTCAGAATAGGAAAAGGAGACGTTTAGGTCAATTTTATGCATTCTGGCGTTCGTAGATACAAGAAAACTGTTAAAATTCTTCAGAAACGTCACTTTTGAAGTGTTTTCTTGTACTTTTAAGCCAATCAGATACCCTACGGGCTCGGAAAGTGCAACGAAACCATCAAATTTTAGCTAGAAACTGTATTTTTGTCGATTTTTATTGAATTTGAACTATATTTCAACGTTTTTTGATGGTTCTGAGCCACCAAACACACTTAAAGCATGCAGAATCGACTCAGAATAGGAAAAGGAGACGTTTAGGTCAATTTTATGCATTCTGGCGTTCGTAGATACAAGAAAACTGTTAAAATTCTTCAGAAACGTCACTTTTGAAGTGTTTTCTTGTACTTTTAAGCCAATCAGATACCCTACGGGCTCGGAAAGTGCAACGAAACCATCAAATTTTAGCTAGAAACTGTATTTTTGTCGATTTTTATTGAATTTGAACTATATTTCAACGTTTTTTGATGGTTCTGAGCCACCAAACACACTTAAAGCATGCAGAATCGACTCAGAATAGGAAAAGGAGACGTTTAGGTCAATTTTATGCATTCTGGCGTTCGTAGATACAAGAAAACTGTTAAAATTCTTCAGAAACGTCACTTTTGAAGTGTTTTCTTGTACTTTTAAGCCAATCAGATACCCTACGGGCTCGGAAAGTGCAACGAAACCATCAAATTTTAGCTAGAAACTGTATTTTTGTCGATTTTTATTGAATTTGAACTATATTTCAACGTTTTTTGATGGTTCTGAGCCACCAAACACACTTAAAGCATGCAGAATCGACTCAGAATAGGAAAAGGAGACGTTTAGGTCAATTTTATGCATTCTGGCGTTCGTAGATACAAGAAAACTGTCAAAATTCTTCAGAAACGTCACTTTTGAAGTGTTTTCTTGTACTTTTAAGCCAATCAGATACCCAACGGGCTCGGAAAGTGCAACGAAACCATCAAATTTTAGCTAGAAACTGTATTTTTGTCGATTTTTATTGAATTTGAACTATATTTCAACGTTTTTTGATGGTTCTGAGCCACCAAACACACTTAAAGCATGCAGAATCGACTCAGAATAGGAAAAGGAGACGTTTAGGTCAATTTTATGCATTCTGGCGTTCGTAGATACAAGAAAACTGTTAAAATTCTTCAGAAACGTCACTTTTGAAGTGTTTTCTTGTACTTTTAAGCCAATCAGATACCCAACGGGCTCGGAAAGTGCAACGAAACCATCAAATTTTAGCTAGAAACTGTATTTTTGTCGATTTTTATTGAATTTGAACTATATTTCAACGTTTTTTGATGGTTCTGAGCCACCAAACACACTTAAAGCATGCAGAATCGACTCAGAATAGGAAAAGGAGACGTTTAGGTCAATTTTATGCATTCTGGCGTTCGTAGATACAAGAAAACTGTTAAAATTCTTCAGAAACGTCACTTTTGAAGTGTTTTCTTGTACTTTTAAGCCAATCAGATACCCTACGGGCTCGGAAAGTGCAACGAAACCATCAAATTTTAGCTAGAAACTGTATTTTTGTCGATTTTTATTGAATTTGAACTATATTTCAACGTTTTTTGATGGTTCTGAGCCACCAAACACACTTAAAGCATGCAGAATCGACTCAGAATAGGAAAAGGAGACGTTTAGGTCAATTTTATGCATTCTGGCGTTCGTAGATACAAGAAAACTGTTAAAATTCTTCAGAAACATCACTTTTGAAGTGTTTTCTTGTACTTTTAAGCCAATCAGATACCCTACGGGCTCGGAAAGTGCAACGAAACCATCAAATTTTAGCTAGAAATTGTATTTTTGTCGATTTTTATTGAATTTGAACTATATTTCAACGTTTTTTGATGGTTCTGAGCCACCAAACACACTTAAAGCATGCAGAATCGACTCAGAATAGGAAAAGGAGACGTTTAGGTCAATTTTATGCATTCTGGCGTTCGTAGATACAAGAAAACTGTTAAAATTCTTCAGAAACGTCACTTTTGAAGTGTTTTCTTGTACTTTTAAGCCAATCAGATACCCTACGGGCTCGGAAAGTGCAACGAAACCATCAAATTTTAGCTAGAAACTGTATTTTTGTCGATTTTTATTGAATTTGAACTATATTTCAACGTTTTTTGATGGTTCTGAGCCACCAAACACACTTAAAGCATGCAGAATCGACTCAGAATAGGAGAAGGAGACGTTTAGGTCAATTTTATGCATTCTGGCGTTCGTAGATACAAGAAAACTGTTAAAATTCTTCAGAAACGTCACTTTTGAAGTGTTTTCTTGTACTTTTAAGCCAATCAGATACCCTACGGTCTCGGAAAGTGCAACGAAACCATCAAATTTTAGCTAGAAACTGTATTTTTGTCGATTTTTATTGAATTTGAACTATATTTCAAAGTTTTTTGATGGTTCTGAGCCACCAAACACACTTAAAGCATGCAGAATCGACTCAGAATAGGAAAAGGAGACGTTTAGGTCAATTTTATGCATTCTGGCGTTCGTAGATACAAGAAAACTGTTAAAATTCTTCAGAAACGTCACTTTTGAAGTGTTTTCTTGTACTTTTAAGCCAATCAGATACCCTACGGTCTCGGAAAGTGCAACGAAACCATCAAATTTTAGCTAGAAACTGTATTTTTGTCGATTTTTATTGAATTTGAACTATATTTCAACGTTTTTTGATGGTTCTGAGCCACCAAACACACTTAAAGCATGCAGAATCGACTCAGAATAGGAAAAGGAGACGTCTAGGTCAATTTTACGCATTCTGGCGTTCGTAGATACAAGAAAACTGTTAAAATTCTTCAGAAACGTCACTTTTGAAGTGTTTTCTTGTACTTTTAAGCCAATCAGATACCCTACGGGCTCGGAAAGTGCAACGAAACCATCAAATTTTAGCTAGAAACTGTATTTTTGTCGATTTTTATTGAATTTGAACTATATTTCAACGTTTTTTGATGGTTCTGAGCCACCAAACACACTTAAAGCATGCAGAATCGACTCAGAATAGGAAAAGGAGACGTTTAGGTCAATTTTATGAATTCTGGCGTTCGTAGATACAAGAAAACTGTTAAAATTCTTCAGAAACGTCACTTCTGAAGTGTTTTCTTGTACTTTTAAGCCAATCAGATACCCTACGGGCTCGGAAAGTGCAACGAAACCATCAAATTTTAGCTAGAAACTGTATTTTTGTCGATTTTTTTTGAATTTGAACTATATTTCAACGTTTTTTGATGGTTCTGAGCCACCAAACACACTTAAAGCATGCAGAATCGACTCAGAATAGGAAAAGGAGACGTTTAGGTCAATTTAATGCATTCTGGCGTTCGTAGATACAAGAAAACTGTTAAAATTCTTCAGAAACGTCACTTTTGAAGTGTTTTCTTGTACTTTTAAGCCAATCAGATACACTACGGGCTCGGAAAGTGCAACGAAACCATCAAATTTTAGCTAGAAACTGTATTTTTGTCGATTTTTATTGAATTTGAACTATATTTCAACGTTTTTTGATGGTTCTGAGCCACCAAACACACTTAAAGCATGCAGAATCGACTCAGAATAGGAAAAGGAGACGTTTAGGTCAATTTTATGCATTCTGGCGTTCGTAGATACAAGAAAACTGTTAAAATTCTTCAGAAACTTCACTTTTGAAGTGTTTTCTTGTACTTTTAAGCCAATCAGATACCCTACGGGCTCGGAAAGTGCAACGAAACCATCAAATTTTAGCTAGAACCTGTATTTTTGTCGATTTTTATTGAATTTGAACTATATTTCAACGTTTTTTGATGGTTCTGAGCCACCAAACACACTTAAAGCATGCAGAATCGACTCAGAATAGGAAAAGGAGACGTTTAGGTCAATTTTATGAATTCTGGCGTTCGTAGATACAAGAAAACTGTTAAAATTCTTCAGAAACGTCACTTCTGAAGTGTTTTCTTGTACTTTTAAGCCAATCAGATACCCTACGGGCTCGGAAAGTGCAACGAAACCATCAAATTTTAGCTAGAAACTGTATTTTTGTCGATTTTTATTGAATTTGAACTATATTTCAACGTTTTTTGATGGTTCTGAGCCACCAAACACACTTAAAGCATGCAGAATCGACTCAGAATAGGAAAAGGAGACGTTTAGGTCAATTTTATGCATTCTGACGTTCGTAGATACAAGAAAACTGTTAAAATTCTTCAGAAACGTCACTTTTGAAGTGTTTTCTTGTACTTTTAAGCCAATCAGATACCCTACGGGCTCGGAAAGTGCAACGAAACCATCAAATTTTAGCTAGAAACTGTATTTTTGTCGATTTTTATTGAATTTGAACTATATTTCAACGTTTTTTGATGGTTCTGAGCCACCAAACACACTTAAAGCATGCAGAATCGACTCAGAATAGGAAAAGGAGACGTTTAGGTCAATTTTATGCATTCTGGCGTTCGTAGATACAAGAAAACTGTTAAAATTCTTCAGAAACGTCACTTTTGAAGTGTTTTCTTGTACTTTTAAGCCAATCAGATACCCTACGGGCTCGGAAAGTGCAACGAAACCATCAAATTTTAGCTAGAAACTGTATTTTTGTCGATTTTTATTGAATTTGAACTATATTTCAACGTTTTTTGATGGTTCTGAGCCACCAAACACACTTAAAGCATGCAGAATCGACTCAGAATAGGAAAAGGAGACGTTTAGGTCAATTTTATGCATTCTGGCGTTCGTAGATACAAGAAAACTGTTAAAATTCTTCAGAAACGTCACTTTTGAAGTGTTTTCTTGTACTTTTAAGCCAATCTGATACCCTACGGGCTCGGAAAGTGCAACGAAACCATCAAATTTTAGCTAGAAACTGTATTTTTGTCGATTTTTATTGAATTTGAACTATATTTCAACGTTTTTTGATGGTTCTGAGCCACCAAACACACTTAAAGCATGCAGAATCGACTCAGAATAGGAAAAGGAGACGTTTAGGTCAATTTTATGCATTCTGGCGTTCGTAGATACAAGAAAACTGTTAAAATTCTTCAGAAACGTCACTTTTGAAGTGTTTTCTTGTACTTTTAAGCCAATCAGATACCCTACGGGCTCGGAAAGTGCAACGAAACCATCAAATTTTAGCTAGAAACTGTATTTTTGTCGATTTTTATTGAATTTGAACTATATTTCAACGTTTTTTGATGGTTCTGAGCCACCAAACACACTTAAAGCATGCAGAATCGACTCAGAATAGGAAAAGGAGACGTTTAGATCAATTTTTTGCATTCTGGCGTTCGTAGATACAAGAAAACTGTTAAAATTCTTCAGAAACGTCACTTTTGAAGTGTTTTCTTGTACTTTTAAGCCAATCAGATACCCTACGGGCTCGGAAAGTGCAACGAAACCATCAAATTTTAGCTAGAAACTGTATTTTTGTCGATTTTTATTGAATTTGAACTATATTTCAACGTTTTTTGATGGTTCTGAGCCACCAAACACACTTAAAGCATGCAGAATCGACTCAGAATAGGAAAAGGAGACGTTTAGGTCAATTTTATGCATTCTGGCGTTCGTAGATACAAGAAAACTGTTAAAATTCTTCAGAAACGTCACTTTTGAAGTGTTTTCTTGTACTTTTAAGCCAATCAGATACCCTACGGGCTCGGAAAGTGCAACGAAACCATCAAATTTTAGCTAGAAACTGTATTTTTGTCGATTTTTATTGAATTTAAACTATATTTCAATGTTTTTTGATGGTTCTGAGCCACCAAACACACTTAAAGCATGCAGAATCGACTCAGAATAGGAAAAGGAGACGTTTAGGTCAATTTTATGCATTCTGGCGTTCGTAGATACAAGAAAACTGTTAAAATTCTTCAGAAACGTCACTTTTGAAGTGTTTTCTTGTACTTTTAAGCCAATCAGATACCCTACGGGCTCGGAAAGTGCAACGAAACCATCAAATTTTAGCTAGAAACTGTATTTTTGTCGATTTTTATTGAATTTGAACTATATTTCAACGTTTTTTGATGGTTCTGAGCCACCAAACACACTTAAAGCATGCAGAATCGACTCAGAATAGGAAAAGGAGACGTTTAGGTCAATTTTATGCATTCTAGCGTTCGTAGATACAAGAAAACTGTTAAAATTCTTCAGAAACGTCACTTTTGAAGTGTTTTCTTGTACTTTTAAGCCAATCAGATACCCTACGGGCTCGGAAAGTGCAACGAAACCATCAAATTTTAGCTAGAAACTGTATTTTTGTCGATTTTTATTGAATTTGAACTATATTTCAACGTTTTTTGATGGTTCTGAGCCACCAAACACACTTAAAGCATGCAGAATCGACTCAGAATAGGAAAAGGAGACGTTTAGGTCAATTTTATGCATTCTGGCGTTCGTAGATACAAGAAAACTGTTAAAATTCTTCAGAAACGTCACTTTTGAAGTGTTTTCTTGTACTTTTAAGCCAATCAGATACCCTACGGGCTCGGAAAGTGCAACGAAACCATCAAATTTTAGTTAGAAACTGTATTTTTGTCGATTTTTATTGAATTTGAACTATATTTCAACGTTTTTTGATGGTTCTGAGCCACCAAACACACTTAAAGCATGCAGAATCGACTCAGAATAGGAAAAGGAGACGTTTAGGTCAATTTTATGCATTCTGGCGTTCGTAGATACAAGAAAACTGTTAAAATTCTTCAGAAACGTCACTTTTGAAGTGTTTTCTTGTACTTTTAAGCCAATCAGATACCCAACGGGCTCGGAAAGTGCAACGAAACCATCAAATTTTAGCTAGAAACTGTATTTTTGTCGATTTTTATTGAATTTGAACTATATTTCAACGTTTTTTGATGGTTCTGAGCCACCAAACACACTTAAAGCATGCAGAATCGACTCAGAATAGGAAAAGGAGACGTTTAGATCAATTTTTTGCATTCTGGCGTTCGTAGATACAAGAAAACTGTTAAAATTCTTCAGAAACGTCACTTTTGAAGTGTTTTCTTGTACTTTTAAGCCAATCAGATACCCTACGGGCTCGGAAAGTGCAACGAAACCATCAAATTTTAGCTAGAAACTGTATTTTTGTCGATTTTTATTGAATTTGAACTATATTTCAACGTTTTTTGATGGTTCTGAGCCACCAAACACACTTAAAGCATGCAGAATCGACTCAGAATAGGAAAAGGAGACGTTTAGGTCAATTTTATGCATTCTGGCGTTCGTAGATACAAGAAAACTGTTAAAATTCTTCAGAAACGTCACTTTTGAAGTGTTTTCTTGTACTTTTAAGCCAATCAGATACCCTACGGGCTCGGAAAGTGCAACGAAACCATCAAATTTTAGCTAGAAACTGTATTTTTGTCGATTTTTATTGAATTTAAACTATATTTCAATGTTTTTTGATGGTTCTGAGCCACCAAACACACTTAAAGCATGCAGAATCGACTCAGAATAGGAAAAGGAGACGTTTAGGTCAATTTTATGCATTCTGGCGTTCGTAGATACAAGAAAACTGTTAAAATTCTTCAGAAACGTCACTTTTGAAGTGTTTTCTTGTACTTTTAAGCCAATCAGATACCCTACGGGCTCGGAAAGTGCAACGAAACCATCAAATTTTAGCTAGAAACTGTATTTTTGTCGATTTTTATTGAATTTGAACTATATTTCAACGTTTTTTGATGGTTCTGAGCCACCAAACACACTTAAAGCATGCAGAATCGACTCAGAATAGGAAAAGGAGACGTTTAGGTCAATTTTATGCATTCTAGCGTTCGTAGATACAAGAAAACTGTTAAAATTCTTCAGAAACGTCACTTTTGAAGTGTTTTCTTGTACTTTTAAGCCAATCAGATACCCTACGGGCTCGGAAAGTGCAACGAAACCATCAAATTTTAGCTAGAAACTGTATTTTTGTCGATTTTTATTGAATTTGAACTATATTTCAACGTTTTTTGATGGTTCTGAGCCACCAAACACACTTAAAGCATGCAGAATCGACTCAGAATAGGAAAAGGAGACGTTTAGGTCAATTTTATGCATTCTGGCGTTCGTAGATACAAGAAAACTGTTAAAATTCTTCAGAAACGTCACTTTTGAAGTGTTTTCTTGTACTTTTAAGCCAATCAGATACCCTACGGGCTCGGAAAGTGCAACGAAACCATCAAATTTTAGTTAGAAACTGTATTTTTGTCGATTTTTATTGAATTTGAACTATATTTCAACGTTTTTTGATGGTTCTGAGCCACCAAACACACTTAAAGCATGCAGAATCGACTCAGAATAGGAAAAGGAGACGTTTAGGTCAATTTTATGCATTCTGGCGTTCGTAGATACAAGAAAACTGTTAAAATTCTTCAGAAACGTC
>NW_026972800.1:0-28922 GCF_036711695.1 Zophobas morio | reverse complement strand
ACGGGCTCGGAAAGTGCAACGAAACCATCAAATTTTAGCTAGAAACTGTATTTTTGTCGATTTTTATTGAATTTGAACTATGTTTCAACGTTTTTTGATGTTTCTGAGCCACCAAACACACTTAAAGCATGCAGAATCGACTCAGAATAGGAAAAGGAGACGTTTAGGTCAATTTTATGCATTCTGGCGTTCGTAGATACAAGAAAACTGTTAAAATTCTTCAGAAACGTCACTTTTGAAGTGTTTTCTTGTACTTTTAAGCCAATCAGATACCCTACGGGCTCGGAAAGTGCAACGAAACCATCAAATTTTAGATAGAAACTGTATTTTTGTCGATTTTTATTGAATTTGAACTATATTTCAACGTTTTTTGATGGTTCTGAGCCACCAAACACACTTAAAGCATGCAGAATCGACTCAGAATAGGAAAAGGAGACGTTTAGGTCAATTTTATGCATTCTGGCGTTCGTAGATACAAGAAAACTGTTAAAATTCTTCAGAAACGTCACTTTTGAAGTGTTTTCTTGTACTTTTAAGCCAATCAGATACCCTACGGGCTCGGAAAGTGCAACGAAACCATCAAATTTTAGCTAGAAACTGTATTTTTGTCGATTTTTATTGAATTTGAACTATATTTCAACGTTTTTTGATGGTTCTGAGCCACCAAACACACTTAAAGCATTCAGAATCGACTCAGAATAGGAAAAGGAGACGTTTAGGTCAATTTTATGCATTCTGGCGTTCGTAGATACAAGAAAACTGTTAAAATTCTTCAGAAACGTCACTTTTGAAGTGTTTTCTTGTACTTTTAAGCCAATCAGATACCCTACGGGCTCGGAAAGTGCAACGAAACCATCAAATTTTAGCTAGAAACTGTATTTTTGTCGATTTTTATTGAATTTGAACTATATTTCAACGTTTTTTGATGTTTCTGAGCCACCAAACACACTTAAAGCATGCAGAATCGACTCATAATAGGAAAAGGAGACGTTTAGGTCAATTTTATGCATTCTGGCGTTCGTAGATACAAGAAAACTGTTAAAATTCTTCAGAAACGTCACTTTTGAAGTGTTTTCTTGTACTTTTAAGCCAATCAGATACCCAACGGGCTCGGAAAGTGCAACGAAACCATCAAATTTTAGCTAGAAACTGTATTTTTGTCGATTTTTATTGAATTTGAACTATATTTCAACGTTTTTTGATGGTTCTGAGCCACCAAACACACTTAAAGCATGCAGAATCGACTCAGAATAGGAAAAGGAGACGTTTAGGTCAATTTTATGCATTCTGGCGTTCGTAGATACAAGAAAACTGTTAAAATTCTTCAGAAACGTCACTTTTGAAGTGTTTTCTTGTACTTTTAAGCCAATCAGATACCCTACGGGCTCGGAAAGTGCAACGAAACCATCAAATTTTAGCTAGAAACTGTATTTTTGTCGATTTTTATTGAATTTGAACTATATTTCAACGTTTTTTGATGGTTCTGAGCCACCAAACACACTTAAAGCATGCAGAATCGACTCAGAATAGGAAAAGAAGACGTTTAGGTCAATTTTATGCATTCTGGCGTTCGTAGATACAAGAAAACTGTTAAAATTCTTCAGAAACGTCACTTTTGAAGTGTTTTATTGTACTTTTAAGCCAATCAGATACCCTACGGGCTCGGAAAGTGCAACGAAACCATCAAATTTTAGCTAGAAACTGTATTTTTGTCGATTTTTATTGAATTTGAACTATATTTCAACGTTTTTTGATGGTTCTGAGCCACCAAACACACTTAAAGCATGCAGAATCGACTCAGAATAGGAAAAGGAGACGTTTAGGTCAATTTTATGCATTCTGGCGTTCGTAGATACAAGAAAACTGTTAAAATTCTTCAGAAACGTCACTTTTGAAGTGTTTTCTTGTACTTTTAAGCCAATCAGATACCCTACGGGCTCGGAAAGTGCAACGAAACCATCAAATTTTAGCTAGAAACTGTATTTTTGTCGATTTTTATTGAATTTGAACTATATTTCAACGTTTTTTGATGGTTCTGAGCCACCAAACACACTTAAAGCATGCAGAATCGACTCAGAATAGGAAAAGGAAACGTTTAGGTCAATTTTATGCATTCTGGCGTTCGTAGATACAAGAAAACTGTTAAAATTCTTCAGAAACGTCACTTTTGAAGTGTTTTCTTGTACTTTTAAGCCAATCAGATACCCTACGGGCTCGGAAAGTGCAATGAAACCATCAAATTTTAGCTAGAAACTGTATTTTTGTCGATTTTTATTGAATTTGAACTATATTTCAACGTTTTTTGATGGTTCTGAGCCACCAAACACACTTAAAGCATGCAGAATCGACTCAGAATAGGAAAAGGAGACGTTTAGGTCAATTTTATGCATTCTGGCGTTCGTAGATACAAGAAAACTGTTAAAATTCTTCAGAAACGTCACTTTTGAAGTGTTTTCTTGTACTTTTAAGCCAATCAGATACCCTACGGGCTCGGAAAGTGCAACGAAACCATCAAATTTTAGCTAGAAACTGTATTTTTGTCGATTTTTATTGAATTTGAACAATATTTCAACGTTTTTTGATGGTTCTGAGCCACCAAACACTTAAAGCATGCAGAATCGACTCAGAATAGGAAAAGGAGACGTTTAGGTCAATTTTATCCATTCTGGCGTTCGTAGATACAAGAAAACTGTCAAAATTCTTCAGAAACGTCACTTTTGAAGTGTTTTCTTGTACTTTTAAGCCAATCAGATACCCTACGGGCTCGGAAAGTGCAACGAAACCATCAAATTTTAGCTAGAAACTGTATTTTTGTCGATTTTTATTGAATTTGAACTATATTTCAACGTTTTTTGATGGTTCTGAGCCACCAAACACACTTAAAGCATGCAGAATCGACTCAGAATAGGAAAAGGAGACGTTTAGGTCAATTTTATGCTTTCTGGCGTTCGTAGATACAAGAAAACTGTTAAAATTCTTCAGAAACGTCACTTTTGAAGTGTTTTCTTGTACTTTTAAGCCAATCAGATACCCTACGGGCTCGGAAAGTGCAACGAAACCATCAAATTTTAGCTAGAAACTGTATTTTTGTCGATTTTTATTGAATTTGAACTATATTTCAACGTTTTTTGATGGTTCTGAGCCACCAAACACACTTAAAGCATGCAGAATCGACTCAGAATAGGAAAAGGAGACGTTTAGGTCAATTTTATGCATTCTGGCGTTCGTAGATACAAGAAAACTGTTAAAATTCTTCAGAAACGTCACTTTTGAAGTGTTTTCTTGTACTTTTAAGCCAATCAGATACCTTACGGGCTCGGAAAGTGCAACGAAACCATCAAATTTTAGCTAGAAACTGTATTTTTGTCGATTTTTATTGAATTTGAACTATATTTCAACGTTTTTTGATGGTTCTGAGCCACCAAACACACTTAACACTTTCGCTGCTGACCCGAAGTGGCATAGGTTTACCTGTGTGCGGTTGTAGTTTTTAGCAAATTAGGCACTTCTTTGCCTTGTTTAAAGTTCTTTTTTGTCTATTTTGTTCATTTTTTCTTTTTTTGACTGATTGTGACGCAAAAACGCACATGTGCGTCCGCCGCACATGAGTGAAGTTTTCCATCCTATGTGCTTGCAAGACGCACTTGTGCGTCTAGTGAAAATCTCGCTATAATTGAACAAAAACAAGTTAAAATCGTTAATTTTTTATTTTTTATTTACTTATTGAAGACAGAAATGAAACAAAAAAAATATTTAACAAAATTATATATTGTATTTATCACATAAAAGAAAGTTTCTTATAAAAAATAAACGTTTTCGTTTTAATTATTGGAACAAAATTAAAAAAAAAAAAAAACTATTTTCTTGAACCACAAAAAAAGCAAAACAAAACAAAATCAATCCTTTTTGGAATGGTAAATTTTAAAACATCTTTCTAAACATAATCCTGGCTGCTCAGGGCAGTCGCTGCAATAATAAACTGTGTCTTTTCTGATTTTCTTTTGAGAACAAATTCGACATTTCTTTCGAAGTGTTTTTCCCTTTGGATTTGTAGCTTCAATTTTCTTTGGCATGTGTTCCATTGTTTTACGAGGCTGAGGTGGTTTGTCCTCACCTTCAGGTAAAAGATTTTCTATTATTGCACTTATAACCTCAAAATCCGAATCCAAATCACTAATTTCCGAATCAGAATTGTATAATATTTGTTCCATTTCATTATATGTTAGCCTATTAGGATCACGAAATTCTATTCTAGGCCTTTTTGGCCTCAAATTTATCCTAGAAGGTCCTGCTTGTTGATCGTCCATCGCGGCCTCTGTCCATGACACGAAATAAAAATTTCGGCGAACCATCATAACCTCAAATTTTTTAAACCTTTTTCTAGGTGCTGGCAAAGTTTCAAACGTTTAGCGCGTTTGCTGACCGATTGGCGCCCTTTAGAAATTCTATTGTAGCGAAGCGCACATGTGCGGCCTCAGCACACGGCTTAAGGAGCATCAGGACGCACATGTGCGCTTTCAGCAGCGAAAGTGTTAAAGCATGCAGAATCGACTCAGAATAGGAAAAGGAGACGTTTAGGTCAATTTTATGCATTCTGGCGTTCGTAGATACAAGAAAACTGTTAAAATTCTTCAGAAACGTCACTTTTGAAGTGTTTTCTTGTACTTTTAAGCCAATCAGATACCCTACGGGCTCGGAAAGTGCAACGAAACCATCAAATTTTAGCTAGAAACTGTATTTTTGTCGATTTTTATTGAATTTGAACTATATTTCAACGTTTTTTGATGGTTCTGAGCCACCAAACACACTTAAAGCATGCAGAATCGACTCAGAATAGGAAAAGGAGACGTTTAGGTCAATTTTATGCATTCTGGCGTTCGTAGATACAAGAAAACTGTTAAAATTCTTCAGAAACGTCACTTTTGAAGTGTTTTCTTGTACTTTTAAGCCAATCAGATACCCTACGGGCTCGGAAAGTGCAACGAAACCATCAAATTTTAGCTAGAAACTGTATTTTTGTCGATTTTTATTGAATTTGAACTATATTTCAACGTTTTTTGATGGTTCTGAGCCACCAAACACACTTAAAGCATGCAGAATCGACTCAGAATAGGAAAAGGAGACGTTTAGGTCAATTTTATGCATTCTGGCGTTCGTAGATACAAGAAAACTGTTAAAATTCTTCAGAAACGTCACTTTTGAAGTGTTTTCTTGTACTTTTAAGCCAATCAGATACCCTACGGGCTCGGAAAGTGCAACGAAACCATCAAATTTTAGCTAGAAACTGTATTTTTGTCGATTTTTATTGAATTTGAACTATATTTCAACGTTTTTTGATGGTTCTGAGCCACCAAACACACTTAAAGAATGCAGAATCGACTCAGAATAGGAAAAGGAGACGTTTAGGTCAATTTTATGCATTCTGGCGTTCGTAGATACAAGAAAACTGTTAAAATTCTTCAGAAACGTCACTTTTGAAGTGTTTTCTTGTACTTTTAAGCCAATCAGATACCCTACGGGCTCGGAAAGTGCAACGAAACCATCAAATTTTAGCTAGAAACTGTATTTTTGTCGATTTTTATTGAATTTGAACTATATTTCAACGTTTTTTGATGGTTCTGAGCCACCAAACACACTTAAAGCATGCAGAATCGACTCAGAATAGAAAAAGGAGACGTTTAGGTCAATTTTATGCATTCTGGCGTTCGTAGATACAAGAAAACTGTTAAAATTCTTCAGAAACGTCACTTTTGAAGTGTCTTCTTGTACTTTTAAGCCAATCAGATACCCTACGGGCTCGGAAAGTGCAACGAAACCATCAAATTTTAGCTAGAAACTGTATTTTTGTCGATTTTTATTGAATTTGAACTATATTTCAACGTTTTTTGATGGTTCTGAGCCACCAAACACACTTAAAGCATGCAGAATCGACTCAGAATAGGAAAAGGAGACGTTTAGGTCAATTTTATGCATTCTGGAGTTCGTAGATACAAGAAAACTGTTAAAATTCTTCAGGAACGTCACTTTTGAAGTGTTTTCTTGTACTTTTAAGCCAATCAGATACCCTACGGGCTCGGAAAGTGCAACGAAACCATCAAATTTTAGCTAGAAACTGTATTTTTGTCGATTTTTATTGAATTTGAACTATATTTCAACGTTTTTTGATGGTTCTGAGCCACCAAACACACTTAAAGCATGCAGAATCGACTCAGAATAGGAAAAGGAGACGTTTAGGTCAATTTTATGCATTCTGGCGTTCGTAGATACTAGAAAACTGTTAAAATTCTTCAGAAACGTCACTTTTGAAGTGTTTTCTTGTACTTTTAAGCCAATCAGATACCCTACGGGCTCGGAAAGTGCAACGAAACCATCAAATTTTAGCTAGAAACTGTATTTTTGTCGATTTTTATTGAATTTGAAGTATATTTCAACGTTTTTTGATGGTTCTGAGCCACCAAACACACTTAAAGCATGCAGAATCGACTCAGAATAGGAAAAGGAGACGTTTAGGTCAATTTTATGCATTCTGGCGTTCGTAGATACAAGAAAACTGTTAAAATTCTTCAGAAACGTCACTTTTGAAGTGTTTTCTTGTACTTTTAAGCCAATCAGATACCCAACGGGCTCGGAAAGTGCAACGAAACCATCAAATTTTAGCTAGAAACTGTATTTTTGTCGATTTTTATTGAATTTGAACTATATTTCAACGTTTTTTGATGGTTCTGAGCCACCAAACACACTTAAAGCATGCAGAATCGACTCAGAATAGGAAAAGGAGACGTTTAGGTCAATTTTATGCATTCTGGCGTTCGTAGATAATAGAAAACTGTTAAAATTCTTCAGAAACGTCACTTTTGAAGTGTTTTCTTGTACTTTTAAGCCAATCAGATACCCTACGGGCTCGGAAAGTGCAACGAAACCATCAAATTTTAGCTAGAAACTGTATTTTTGTCGATTTTTATTGAATTTGAACTATATTTCAACGTTTTTTGATGGTTCTGAGCCACCAAACACACTTAAAGCATGCAGAATCGACTCAGAATAGGAAAAGGAGACGTTTAGGTCAATTTTATGCATTCTGGCTTTCGTAGATACAAGAAAACTGTTAAAATTCTTCAGAAACATCACTTTTGAAGTGTTTTCTTGTACTTTTAAGCCAATCAGATACCCTACGGGCTCGGAAAGTGCAACGAAACCATCAAATTTTAGCTAGAAACTGTATTTTTGTCGATTTTTATTGAATTTGAACTATATTTCAACGTTTTTTGATGGTTCTGAGCCACCAAACACACTTAAAGCATGCAGAATCGACTCAGAATAGGAAAAGGAGACGTTTAGGTCAATTTTATGCATTCTGGCGTTCGTAGATACAAGAAAACTGTTAAAATTCTTCAGAAACGTCACTTTTGAAGTGTTTTCTTGTACTTTTAAGCCAATCAGATACCCTACGGGCTCGGAAAGTGCAACGAAACCATCAAATTTTAGCTAGAAACTGTATTTTTGTCGATTTTTATTGAATTTGAACTATTTTTCAACGTTTTTTGATGGTTCTGAGCCACCAAACACACTTAAAGCATGCAGAATCGACTCAGAATAGGAAAAGGAGACGTTTGGGTCAATTTTATGCATTCTGGCGTTCGTAGATACAAGAAAACTGTTAAAATTCTTCAGAAACGTCACTTTTGAAGTGTTTTCTTGTACTTTTAAGCCAATCAGATACCCAACGGGCTCGGAAAGTGCAACGAAACCATCAAATTTTAGCTAGAAACTGTATTTTTGTCGATTTTTATTGAATTTGACTATATTTCAACGTTTTTTGATGGTTCTGAGCCACCAAACACACTTAAAGCATGCAGAATCGACTCAGAATAGGAAAAGGAGACGTTTAGGTCAATTTTATGCATTCTGGCGTTCGTAGATACAAGAAAACTGTTAAAATTCTTCAGAAACGTCACTTTTGAAGTGTTTTCTTGTACTTTTAAGCCAATCAGATACCCTACGGGCCCGGAAAGTGCAACGAAACCATCAAATTTTAGCTAGAAACTGTATTTTTGTCGATTTTTATTGAATTTGAACTATATTTCAACGTTTTTTGATGGTTCTAAGCCACCAAACACACTTAAAGCATGCAGAATCGACTCAGAATAGGAAAAGGAGACGTTTAGGTCAATTTTATGCATTCTGGCGTTCGTAGATACAAGAAAACTGTTAAAATTCTTCAGAAACGTCACTTTTGAAGTGTTTTCTTGTACTTTTAAGCCAATCAGATACCCTACGGGCTCGGAAAGTGCAACGAAACCATCAAATTTTAGCTAGAAACTGTATTTTTGTCGATTTTTATTGAATTTGAACTATATTTCAACGTTTTTTGATGGTTCTGAGCCACCAAAACACACTTAAAGCATGCAGAATCGACTCAGAATAGGAAAAGGAGACGTTTAGGTCAATTTTATGCATTCTGGCGTTCGTAGATACAAGAAAACTGTTAAAATTCTTCAGAAACGTCACTTTTGAAGTGTTTTCTTGTACTTTTAAGCCAATCAGATACCCTACGGGCTCGGAAACTGCAACGAAACCATCAAATTTTAGCTAGAAACAATATTTTTGTCGATTTTTATTGAATTTGAACTATATTTCAACGTTTTTTGATGGTTCTGAGCCACCAAACACACTTAAAGCATGCAGAATCGACTCAGAATAGGAAAAGGAGACGTTTAGGTCAATTTTATGCATTCTGGCGTTCGTAGATACAAGGAAAATGTTAAAATTCTTCAGAAACGTCACTTTTGAAGTGTTTTCTTGTACTTTTAAGCCAATCAGATACCCTACGGGCTCGGAAAGTGCAACGAAACCATCAAATTTTAGCTAGAAACTGTATTTTTGTCGATTTTTATTGAATTTGAACTATATTTCAACGTTTTTTGATGGTTCTGAGCCACCAAACACACTTAAAGCATGCAGAATCGACTCAGAATAGGAAAAGGAGACGTTTAGGTCAATTTTATGCATTCTGGCGTTCGTAGATACAAGAAAACTGTTAAAATTCTTCAGAAACGTCACTTTTGAAGTGTTTTCTTGTACTTTTAAGCCAATCAGATACCCAGCGGGCTCGGAAAGTGCAACGAAACCATCAAATTTTAGCTAGAAACTGTATTTTTGTCGATTTTTATTGAATTTGAACTATATTTCAACGTTTTTTGATGGTTCTGAGCCACCAAACACACTTAAAGCATGCAGAATCGACTCAGAATAGGAAAAGGAGACGTTTAGGTCAATTTTATGCATTTTGGCATTCGTAGATACAAGAAAACTGTTAAAATTCTTCAGAAACGTCACTTTTGAAGTGTTTTCTTGTACTTTTAAGCCAATCAGATACCCTACGGGCTCGGAAAGTGCAACGAAACCATCAAATTTTAGCTAGAAACTGTATTTTTGTCGATTTTTATTGAATTTGAACTATATTTCAACGTTTTTTGATGGTTCTGAGCCACCAAACACACTTAAAGCATGCAGAATCGACTCAGAATAGGAAAAGGAGAAGTTTAGGTCAATTTTATGCATTCTGGCGTTCGTGGATACAAGAAAACAGTTAAAATTCTTCAGAAACGTAACTTTTGAAGTGTTTTCTTTTACTTTTAAGCCAATCAGATACCCAACGGGCTCGGAAAGTGCAACGAAACCATCAAATTTTAGCTAGAAACTGTATTTTTGTCGATTTTTATTGAATTTGAACTATATTTCAACGTTTTTTGATGGTTCTGAGCCACCAAACACACTTAAAGCATGCAGAATCGACTCAGAATAGGAAAAGGAGACGTTTAGGTCAATTTTATGCATTCTGGCGTTCGTAGATACAAGAAAACTGTTAAAATTCTTCAGAAACGTCACTTTTGAAGTGTTTTCTTGTACTTTTAAGCCAATCAGATACCCTACGGGCTCGGAAAGTGCAACGAAACCATCAAATTTTAGCTAGAAACTGTATTTTTGTCGATTTTTATTGAATTTGAACTATATTTCAACGTTTTTTGATGGTTCTGAGCCACCAAACACACTTAAAGCATGCAGAATCGACTCAGAATAGGAAAAGGAGACGTTTAGGTCAATTTTATGCATTCTGGCGTTCGTAGATACAAGAAAACTGTTAAAATTCTTCAGAAACGTTACTTTTGAAGTGTTTTCTTGTACTTTTAAGCCAATCAGATACCCTACGGGCTCGGAAAGTGCAACGAAACCATCAAATTTTAGCTAGAAACTGTATTTTTGTCGATTTTTATTGAATTTGAACTATATTTCAACGTTTTTTGATGGTTCTGAGCCACCAAACACACTTAAAGCATGCAGAATCGACTCAGAATAGGAAAAGGAGACGTTTAGGTCAATTTTATGCATTCTGGCGTTCGTAGATACAAGAAAACTGTTAAAATTCTTCAGAAACGTCACTTTTGAAGTGTTTTCTTGTACTTTTAAGCCAATCAGATACCCAGCGGGCTCGGAAAGTGCAACGAAACCATCAAATTTTAGCTAGAAACTGTATTTTTGTCGATTTTTATTGAATTTGAACTATATTTCAACGTTTTTTGATGGTTCTGAGCCACCAAACACACTTAAAGCATGCAGAATCGACTCAGAATAGGAAAAGGAGACGTTTAGGTCAATTTTATGCATTTTGGGATTCGTAGATACAAGAAAACTGTTAAAATTCTTCAGAAACGTCACTTTTGAAGTGTTTTCTTGTACTTTTAAGCCAATCAGATACCCTACGGGCTCGGAAAGTGCAACGAAACCATCAAATTTTAGCTAGAAACTGTATTTTTGTCGATTTTTATTGAATTTGAACTATATTTCAACGTTTTTTGATGGTTCTGAGCCACCAAACACACTTAAAGCATGCAGAATCGACTCAGAATAGGAAAAGGAGAAGTTTAGGTCAATTTTATGCATTCTGGCGTTCGTGGATACAAGAAAACAGTTAAAATTCTTCAGAAACGTCACTTTTGAAGTGTTTTCTTTTACTTTTAAGCCAATCAGATACCCAACGGGCTCGGAAAGTGCAACGAAACCATCAAATTTTAGCTAGAAACTGTATTTTTGTCGATTTTTATTGAATTTGAACTATATTTCAACGTTTTTTGATGGTTCTGAGCCACCAAACACACTTAAAGCATGCAGAATCGACTCAGAATAGGAAAAGGAGACGTTTAGGTCAATTTTATGCATTCTGGCGTTCGTAGATACAAGAAAACTGTTAAAATTCTTCAGAAACGTCACTTTTGAAGTGTTTTCTTGTACTTTTAAGCCAATCAGATACCCTACGGGCTCGGAAAGTGCAACGAAACCATCAAATTTTAGCTAGAAACTGTATTTTTGTCGATTTTTATTGAATTTGAACTATATTTCAACGTTTTTTGATGGTTCTGAGCCACCAAACACACTTAAAGCATGCAGAATCGACTCAGAATAGGAAAAGGAGACGTTTAGGTCAATTTTATGCATTCTGGCGTTCGTAGATACAAGAAAACTGTTAAAATTCTTCAGAAACGTTACTTTTGAAGTGTTTTCTTGTACTTTTAAGCCAATCAGATACCCTACGGGCTCGGAAAGTGCAACGAAACCATCAAATTTTAGCTAGAAACTGTATTTTTGTCGATTTTTATTGAATTTGAACTATATTTCAAAGTTTTTTGATGGTTCTGAGCCACCAAACACACTTAAAGCATGCAGAATCGACTCAGAATAGGAAAAGGAGACGTTTAGGTCAATTTTATGCATTCTGGCGTTCGTAGATACAAGAAAACTGTTAAAATTCTTCAGAAACTTCACTTTTGAAGTGTTTTCTTGTACTTTTAAGCCAATCAGATACCCTACGGGCTCGGAAAGTGCAACGAAACCATCAAATTTTAGCTAGAAACTGTATTTTTGTCGATTTTTATTGAATTTGAACTATATTTCAACGTTTTTTGATGGTTCTGAGCCACCAAACACACTTAAAGCATGCAGAATCGACTCAGAATAGGAAAAGGAGACGTTTAGGTCAATTTTATGCATTCTGGCGTTCGTAGATACAAGAAAACTGTTAAAATTCTTCAGAAACGTCACTTTTGAAATGTTTTCTTGTACTTTTAAGCCAATCAGATACCCTACGGGCTCGGAAAGTGCAACGAAACCATCAAATTTTAGCTAGAAACTGTATTTTTGTCGATTTTTATTGAATTTGAACTATATTTCAACGTTTTTTGATGGTTCTGAGACACCAAACACACTTAAAGCATGCAGAATCGACTCAGAATAGGAAAAGGAGACGTTTAGGTCAATTTTATGCATTCTGGCGTTCGTAGATACAAGAAAACTGTTAAAATTCTTCAGAAACGTCACTTTTGAAGTGTTTTCTTGTACTTTTAAGCCAATCAGATACCCTACGGGCTCGGAAAGTGCAACGAAACCATCAAATTTTAGCTAGAAACTGTATTTTTGTCGATTTTTATTGAATTTGAACTATATTTCAACGTTTTTTGATGGTTCTGAGCCACCAGACACACTTAAAGCATGCAGAATCGACTCAGAATAGGAAAAGGAGACGTTTAGGTCAATTTTATGCATTCTGGCGTTCGTAGATACAAGAAAACTGTTAAAATTCTTCAGAAACGTCACTTTTGAAGTGTTTTCTTGTACTTTTAAGCCAATCAGATACCCAACGGGCTCAGAAAGTGCAACGAAACCATCAAATTTTAGCTAGAAACTGTATTTTTGTCGATTTTTATTGAATTTGAACTATATTTCAATGTTTTTTGATGGTTCTGAGCCACCAAAAACACTTAAAGCATGCAGAATCGACTCAGAATAGGAAAAGGAGACGTTTAGGTCAATTTTATGCATTCTGGCGTTCGTAGATACAAGAAAACTGTTAAAATTCTTCAGAAACGTCACTTTTGAAGTGTTTTCTTGTACTTTTAAGCCAATCAGATACCCTACGGGCTCGGAAAGTGCAACGAAACCATCAAATTTTAGCTAGAAACTGTATTTTTGTCGCTTTTTATTGAATTTGAACTATATTTCAACGTTTTTTGATGGTTCTGAGCCACCAAACACACTTAAAGCATGCAGAATCGACTCAGAATAGGAAAAGGAGACGTTTAGGTCAATTTTATGCATTCTGGCGTTCGTAGATACAAGAAAACTGTTAAAATTCTTCAGAAACGTCACTTTTGAAGTGTTTTCTTGTACTTTTAAGCCAATCAGATACCCAACGGGCTCGGAAAGTGCAACGAAACCATCAAATTTTAGCTAGAAACTGTATTTTTGTCGATTTTTATTGAATTTGAACTATATTTCAACGTTTTTTGATGGTTCTGAGCCACCAAACACACTTAAAGCATGCAGAATCGACTCAGAATAGGAAAAGGAGACGTTTAGGTCAATTTTATGCATTCTGGCGTTCGTAGATACAAGAAAACTGTTAAAATTCTTCAGAAACGTCACTTTTGAAGTGTTTTCTTGTACTTTTAAGCCAATCAGATACCCTACGGGCTCGGAAAGTGCAACGAAACCATCAAATTTTAGCTAGAAACTGTATTTTTGTCGATTTTTATTGAATTTGAACTATATTTCAACGTTTTTTGATGGTTCTGAGCCACCAAACACACTTAAAGCATGCAGAATCGACTCAGAATAGGAAAAGGAGACGTTTAGGTCAATTTTATGCATTCTGGCGTTCGTAGATACAAGAAAACTGTTAAAATTCTTCAGAAACGTCACTTTTGAAGTGTTTTCTTGCACTTTTAAGCCAATCAGATACCCTACGGGCTCGGAAAGTGCAACGAAACCATCAAATTTTTGCTAGAAACTGTATTTTTGTCGATTTTTATTGAATTTGAACTATATTTCAACGTTTTTTGATGGTTCTGAGCCACCAAACACACTTAAAGCATGCAGAATCGACTCAGAATAGGAAAAGGAGACGTTTAGGTCAATTTTATGCATTCTGGCGTTCGTAGATACAAGAAAACTGTTAAAATTCTTCAGAAACGTCACTTTTGAAGTGTTTTCTTGTACTTTTAAGCCAATCAGATACCCTACGTGCTCGGAAAGTGCAACGAAACCATCAAATTTTAGCTAGAAACTGTATTTTTGTCGATTTTTATTGAATTTGAACTATATTTCAACGTTTTTTGATGGTTCTGAGCCACCAAACACACTTAAAGCATGCAGAATCGACTCAGAATAGGAAAAGGAGACGTTTAGGTCAATTTTATGCATTCTGGCGTTCGTAGATACAAGAAAACTGTTAAAATTCTTCAGAAACGTCACTTTTGAAGTGTTTTCTTGTACTTTTAAGCCAATCAGATACCCTACGGGCTCGGAAAGTGCAACGAAACCATCAAACTTTAGCTAGAAACTGTATTTTTGTCGATTTTTATTGAATTTGAACTATATTTCAACGTTTTTTGATGGTTCTGAGCCACCAAACACACTTAAAGCATGCAGAATCGACTCAGAATAGGAAAAGGAGACGTTTAGGTCAATTTTATGCATTCTGGCGTTCGTAGATACAAGAAAACTGTTAAAATTCTTCAGAAACGTCACTTTTGAAGTGTTTTCTTGTACTTTTAAGCCAATCAGATACCCTACGGGCTCGGAAAGTGCAAAGAAACCATCAAATTTTAGCTAGAAACTGTATTTTTGTCGATTTTTATTGAATTTGAACTATATTTCAACGTTTTTTGATGGTTCTGAGCCACCAAACACACTTAAAGCATGCAGAATCGACTCAGAATAGGAAAAGGAGACGTTTAGGTCAATTTTATGCATTCTGGCGTTCGTAGATAAATAAATAAATAAATAAATAAAGTTTATTGCCCAACAGAAGTACACATTCCAGTTACAGGACAATTATAAAGAATATAAAAACAATGACAACAATTCAGAATCAAAGAAAATAACAAATTAATAAATTAAATGCATAAATAATCAAAGATCTCAATATAATGAAACATAAGAACAGTAACTTAACTTAAATAAAATTAAAATAGAAATAAATGAATGAATGAATAAATTAAAGCCGAAATAAATACCTACATTTATCTGCAATATCAAAAATCAAACACACAATCTGTAAATCTAGGCATATACATCAAGAAATAAATAACTTAAATTAAAATACAACAGTATGAAAACCATATCTGAAAGTAAAGTGTAAACTACTTAAGCTTAATTCTAACAGTGTCTTTTATAGACTTAAGGCTAGTGTTAAAAATGTCAAAATCGGAATTCATTTCTATTTCTTTTAAAAAATAGCTTATTAGATATATCGTTGCTTTTCTCCCAAAATTAGTTCTAGCAATGCTAGTGTATAATGTTACAGAATGCCTGCTGCTAGTTCTAGGTACCAGAAAGGACAAAGAATTAGTTAAGGCCCTGCAATCAATTTGATTATTTAATAATTTATATAAAAAGACGATAACGCCAGTAACACGTCTACAAAATAATGAACTCATATCAAATTTTTCTAGTAGAGCTGTTTGCGGATAATTTCTCGTTGGCCATGTTTTCTGTTCCTTAAAATAGAGGTACTTTAAAAATCTGCGCTGTATGTTCTCAAGGGATACTACTTGATAGTTGTAATAAGGAAACCAAGCTAACGCACAGTATTCTAATTTAGAGCGCACCAAAGCATAGAACAAAGTTTTCAAAGCTTGAATGCTAGTGAAATCTTTGCAGTTTCTAATAAGGAACCCTAGTGATCTTTTAGCTTGTGAAGTAATGCTCTCCACATGTTCTGCAAAACTGAACTTATTATCATACAAAACACCTAAATCCAAAATGGAAGAGCATTTCTGTAAGCTGTGATGATTGATTTTGTAATCAAACTCGCATACATTAAGCTTGTGTGTGAACGAAATAATAAAGGATTTATTCTCATTTAAAGGTAAAAAGTTGAGCAATGACCAAGAAACCAAATTATTTATGTCTTTTTGAAGAAGCAAGGAGTCACTATTACCACTAATTTCACGGTATATTTTAATATCATCTGCGAAAATGAGAACTTTTGAGTAGCGAATACAATCTAGTACATCGTTAATAAATAATGTGAATAGCAAAGGACCAAGAGTGGAGCCCTGCGGCACTCCAGCAGCTGTGATGTAACTGTTGGACTTAAATCCATTTACTACCACAAAATTGTTGCGCTTAGTCAAATAAGATTCAAAAAGATTTGTGAGAGAATTAGAGAAACCAATATTCGACAGCTTTCTTAATAAGAGCTGGTGGTTGACTCTGTCAAAGGCCTTTGAAAAATCACCATACATCACGTCCAATTGACCTCTGTTATCCAAAGCCTGAGATATATCTTGGGAATAGCAAGTTAAATTCGTTAAAGTGGATCTGCCCATGGTAAACCCATGTTGGCCCTCATTTACTAACAACTTAGTTTGAAAGGAGATCTGATTAAAAAGAATACGTTCAAATATTTTTGAAAAATTGCACAGCAACGAAATAGGTCTATAATTGCTCACTGCTGAAACATCACCACTCTTGAAAATGGGCACAATCTTGGCGGTTTTCCACTTAACCGGAAAGCATGAAGTTTTTAAAATTATATTAAAGATATGCATTAGGGGCTTAACGAAAACATTAGAACAGTCTTTAACCAGATAACTGGGAACTTGATCATCTCCAGCAACTTGACTATCCTTAAGTAATTTTATTGCCCTGCTTACATCATCTTCAGAAATAACCACATTAATGCAACTATTACTAATACCTGTAAGCTGACTTGAATGAGCAAAACTATTCAATGAAGGATTATGAAAAGACGAAGAAAAGAATTTAGCAAAGCAATTAACAATATCAGCTGGGTTATCATGAAAATTATGGTTAAGGTGAACTTTATTGGGAATATTGGAGCGCCCCTTTTTTTCTTTGATATACGACCAGAAGTATTTAGGATCACGCAGTAAAGCATGCTGAACATTTTTACTGTAGTTATTAAAATCCCGACGCAAGAGTTGTTTAACAATACGACGTAAAGAACTGAAGTGATTTCGAAGATGACAGGAAGGCTTTCGTTTGATTTCTCTAAACACTTTATGCTTCAGAATGATTTGTTGTCTAAGTTCAGTAGTATACCAACTCGGGAAACTGAATTTGGAACATTTAAACAATGGTACATGTTTATCAAACAATGAGTACAATATTCTGTATAACGTCTCACAGGCACTATTCACATTAGTGGACTCATACAGGACATCCCAATTAGTGGTTAATAGACCATTATATAAAGAAACATAGTCCGCCTTTTTAAAGTTATAAGTTTTTACATCTGTACACATAGACAAATTTTCGTAGGTACCAGTTTTTAAAACCAAATTAATATTAAGCGCAGGATGGTGTCGATCTTCTGGCACAATAGGACAGGTGTCCTGTTCAACCAAACATTTGCCGTAATTGGTAAAAACTAAGTCCAGTAATACCTTATTACAGTTACGAATATTGTTATACTGTGTAAGGTTCAAAAAAGACATCATATTAAATACTAAATTAGATTTTGAATCCTTTACATTATTCGAAAAAGTAGGAGCATTGAAGTCACCAATTATAAGAATATTATCTAATTCAACAGCAATATTTTCAAAACATTCTAAAAATAATTCATATTCTTGAATGGACACATCCGGAGGAATATATATCACAAAAATAAATAAAGAACTACGTCCACAACATAACTTACAAGCAACTATATCAATAAGATGAAAAGCGTCGAAAACTGATAAATCAACACTCGACACAGGAAATTTGTCACTAACTGCTAAGACCACCCCTCCACCTCTTTGCCGATTACTACATGTAAAATTACGATCGGCACGAAACACACAATAACTAGATGGCATAAATTCACAATTACTGATTGATGAGTCAAGCCATGACTCAGTTAAACAAATGACATCATAATCCGAAACATTTAAACAAAAAAATACCTCATTAACTCTCGACCTAATGCTGCGAACATTTTGGTAATAAATAGGTAGATAATCATTACCACAACTGTTGGGCCGGTTTAGTTTAAAGTAACATTCGTCGCTCTCTTCATGATGGAGTTTCTTCAAATTAACTCCGTCCCTGCATTTTTTCCTAAAAAATTCTTCTTTGGAAAATTAAACCGTCTTACACACACACCTTGTGGCCAAAAATCTTCACGTAATAAATTGTCCTTCAGACTAAAGTTTACACCAACTTTAAAGGCATCATATGTTCCCTGCAGCTTAAGATTTTCGACTATGACCTCATCAGTGGACAACTTTTTGGTTATATAAGCTTTGACACTACTAGTCTCAATGTTTTTAACAACTTTTCCGACGTAGAACCATGCTCTTTTAACGTAAGTAGAACGAAATTCACCATCATCTTCTTGCTTCGAAGTTCCAGTTATAGTGGGTACTTGTTTTCTACGATTGCTTCGATTTCTTCTTAGTTCCATCCACGGATTTTCCACTTTGTCATGAAAATTTATTTCGTCGTCCCTACTCACACGAAATTCATCTGTTTGTTTATTGGTAACAGTAGTTGACTCCTTTTTTTGAATTTTCTTTCCACGATTTCTTGCGCTGTTCTTGTTATCGTTATCGGTGCTTCTCTCACCTTCAGTGAAAGGTTTATTCAAGTTCACATCAACTTTATCACGAAAATTCGGAAAATGTAATGACTGACTTGGCTTATCAATTGATTGTGTAACGACTGACGACCATTTAGGAACTGTAGATTTTATTTCTTGAGAAGAAAAGAGATACAAGAAAACTGTTAAAATTCTTCAGAAACGTCACTTTTGAAGTGTTTTCTTGTACTTTTAAGCCAATCAGATACCCTACGGGCTCGGAAAGTGCAACGAAACCATCAAATTTTAGCTAGAAACTGTATTTTTGTCGATTTTTATTGAATTTGAACTATATTTCAACGTTTTTTGATGGTTCTGAGCCACCAAACACACTTAAAGCATGCAGAATCGACTCAGAATAGGAAAAGGAAACGTTTAGGTCAATTTTATGGATTCTGGCGTTCGTAGATACAAGAAAACTGTTAAAATTCTTCAGAAACTTCACTTTTGAAGTGTTTTCTTGTACTTTTAAGCCAATCAGATACCCTACGGGCTCGGAAAGTGCAACGAAACCATCAAATTTTAGCTAGAAACTGTATTTTTGTCGATTTTTATTGAACTTGAACTATATTTCAACGTTTTTTGATGGTTCTGAGCCACCAAACACACTTAAAGCATGCAGAATCGACTCAGAATAGGAAAAGGAGACGTTTAGGTCAATTTTATGCATTCTGGCGTTCGTAGATACAAGAAAACTGTTAAAATTCTTCAGAAACGTCACTTTTGAAGTGTTTTCTTGTACTTTTAAGCCAATCAGATACCCTACGGGCTCGGAAAGTGCAAAGAAACCATCAAATTTTAGCTAGAAACTGTATTTTTGTCGATTTTTATTGAATTTGAACTATATTTCAACGTTTTTTGATGGTTCTGAGCCACCAAACACACTTAAAGCATGCAGAATCGACTCAGAATAGGAAAAGGAGACGTTTAGGTCAATTTTATGCATTCTGGCGTTCGTAGATACAAGAAAACTGTTAAAATTCTTCAGAAACGTCACTTTTGAAGTGTTTTCTTGTACTTTTAAGCCAATCAGATACCCTACGGGCTCGGAAAGTGCAACGAAACCATCAAATTTTAGCTAGAAACTGTATTTTTGTCGATTTTTATTGAATTTGAACTATATTTCAACGTTTTTTGATGGTTCTGAGCCACCAAACACACTTAAAGCATGCAGAATCGACTCAGAATAGGAAAAGGAGACGTTTAGGTCAATTTTATGGATTCTGGCGTTCGTAGATACAAGAAAACTGTTAAAATTCTTCAGAAACTTCACTTTTGAAGTGTTTTCTTGTACTTTTAAGCCAATCAGATACCCTACGAGCTCGGAAAGTGCAACGAAACCATCAAATTTTAGCTAGAAACTGTATTTTTGTCGATTTTTATTGAATTTGAACTATATTTCAACGTTTTTTGATGGTTCTGAGCCACCAAACACACTTAAAGCATGCAGAATCGACTCAGAATAGGAAAAGGAGACGTTTAGGTCAATTTTATGCATTCTGGCGTTCGTAGATACAAGAAAACTGTTAAAATTCTTCAGAAACGTCACTTTTGAAGTGTTTTCTTGTACTTTTAAGCCAATCAGATACCCTACGGGCTCGGAAAGTGCAACGAAACCATCAAATTTTAGCTAGAAACTGTATTTTTGTCGATTTTTATTGAATTTGAACTATATTTCCACGTTTTTTGATGGTTCTGAGCCACCAAACACACTTAAAGCATGCAGAATCGACTCAGAATAGGAAAAGGAGACGTTTAGGTCAATTTTATGCATTCTGGCGTTCGTAAATACAAGAAAACTGTTAAAATTCTTCAGAAACGTCACTTTTGAAGTGTTTTCTTGTACTTTTAAGCCAATCAGATACCCTACGGGCTCGGAAAGTGCAACGAAACCATCAAATTTTAGCTAGAAACTGTATTTTTGTCGATTTTTATTGAATTTGAACTATATTTCAACGTTTTTTGATGGTTCTGAGCCACCAAACACACTTAAAGCATGCAGAATCGACTCAGAATAGGAAAAGGAGACGTTTAGGTCAATTTTATGCATTCTGGCGTTCGTAGATACAAGAAAACTGTTAAAATTCTTCAGAAACGTCACTTTTGAAGTGTTTTCTTGTACTTTTAAGCCAATCAGATACCCTACGGGCTCGGAAAGTGCAACGAAACCATCAAATTTTAGCTAGAAACTGTATTTTTGTCGATTTTTATTGAATTTGAACTATATTTCAACGTTTTTTGATGGTTCTGAGCCACCAAACACACTTAAAGCATGCAGAATCGACTCAGAATAGGAAAAGGAGACGTTTAGGTCAATTTTATGCATTCTGGCGTTCGTAGATACAAGAAAACTGTTAAAATTCTTCAGAAACGTCACTTTTGAAGTGTTTTCTTGTACTTTTAAGCCAATCAGATACCCTACGGGCTCGGAAAGTGCAACGAAACCATCAAATTTTAGCTAGAAACTGTATTTTTGTCGATTTTTATTGAATTTGAACTATATTTCAACGTTTTTTGATGGTTCTGAGCCACCAAACACACTTAAAGCATGCAGAATCGACTCAGAATAGGAAAAGGAGACGTTTAGGTCAATTTTATGCATTCTGGCGTTCGTAGATACAAGAAAACTGTTAAAATTCTTCAGAAACGTCACTTTTGAAGTGTTTTCTTGTACTTTTAAGCCAATCAGATACCCTATGGGCTCGGAAAGTGCAACGAAACCATCAAATTTTAGCTAGAAACTGTATTTTTGTCGATTTTTATTGAATTTGAACTATATTTCAACGTTTTTTGATGGTTCTGAGCCACCAAACACACTTAAAGCATGCAGAATCGACTCAGAATAGGAAAAGGAGACGTTTAGGTCAATTTTATGCATTCTGGCGTTCGTAGATACAAGAAAACTGTTAAAATTCTTCAGAAACGTCACTTTTGAAGTGTTTTCTTGTACTTTTAAGCCAATCAGATACCCAACGGGCTCGGAAAGTGCAACGAAACCATCAAATTTTAGCTAGAAACTGTATTTTTGTCGATTTTTATTGAATTTGAACTATATTTCAACGTTTTTTGATGGTTCTGAGCCACCAAACACACTTAAAACATGCAGAATCGACTCAGAATAGGAAAAGGAGACGTTTAGGTCAATTTTATGCATTCTGGCGTTCGTAGAAACAAGAAAACTGTTAAAATTCTTCAGAAACGTCACTTTTGAAGTGTTTTCTTGTACTTTTAAGCCAATCAGATACCCTACGGGCTCGGAAAGTGCAACGAAACCATCAAATTTTAGCTAGAAACTGTATTTTTGTCGATTTTTATTGAATTTGAACTATATTTCAACGTTTTTTGATGGTTCTGAGCCACCAAACACACTTAAAGCATGCAGACTCGACTCAGAATAGGAAAAGGAGACGTTTAGGTCAATTTTATGCATTCTGGCGTTCGTAGATACAAAAAAACTGTTAAAATTCTTCAGAAACGTCACTTTTGAAGTGTTTTCTTGTACTTTTAAGCCAATCAGATACCCTACGGGCTCGGAAAGTGCAACGAAACCATCAAATTTTAGCTAGAAACTGTATTTTTGTCGATTTTTATTGAATTTGAACTATATTTCAACGTTTTTTGATGGTTCTGAGCCACCAAACACACTTAAAGCATGCAGAATCGACTCAGAATAGGAAAAGGAGACGTTTAGGTCAATTTTATGCATTCTGGCGTTCGTAGATACAAGAAAACTGTTAAAATTCTTCAGAAACGTCACTTTTGAAGTGTTTTCTTGTACTTTTAAGCCAATCAGATACCCTACGGGCTCGGAAAGTGCAACGAAACCATCAAATTTTAGCTAGAAACTGTATTTTTGTCGATTTTTATTGAATTTGAACTATATTTCAACGTTTTCTGATGGTTCTGAGCCACCAAACACACTTAAAGCATGGAGAATCGACTCAGAATAGGAAAAGGAGACGTTTAGGTCAATTTTATGCATTCTGGCGTTCGTAGATACAAGAAAACTGTTAAAATTCTTCAGAAACGTCACTTTTGAAGTGTTTTCTTGTACTCTTAAGCCAATCAGATACCCTACGGGCTCGGAAAGTGCAACGAAACCATCAAATTTTAGCTAGAAACTGTATTTTTGTCGATTTTTATTGAATTTGAACTATATTTCAACGTTTTTTGATGGTTCTGAGCCACCAAACACACTTAAAGCATGCAGAATCGACTCAGAATAGGAAAAAGAGACGTTTAGGTCAATTTTATGCATTCTGGCGTTCGTAGATACAAGAAAACTGTTAAAATTCTTCAGAAACGTCACTTTTGAAGTGTTTTCTTGTACTTTTAAGCCAATCAGATACCCTACGGGTTCGGAAAGTGCAACGAAACCATCAAATTTTAGCTAGAAACTGTATTTTTGTCGATTTTTATTGAATTTGAACTATATTTCAACGTTTTTTGATGGTTCTGAGCCACCAAACACACTTAAAGCATGCAGAATCGACTCAGAATAGGAAAAAGAGACGTTTAGGTCAATTTTATGCATTCTGGCGTTCGTAGATACAAGAAAACTGTTAAAATTCTTCAGAAACGTCACTTTTGAAGTGTTTTCTTGTACTTTTAAGCCAATCAGATACCCTACGGGCTCGGAAAGTGCAACGAAACCATCAAATTTTAGCTAGAAACTGTATTTTTGTCGATTTTTATTGAATTTGAACTATATTTCAACGTTTTTTGATGGTTCTGAGCCACCAAACACACTTAAAGCATGCAGAATCGACTCAGAATAGGAAAAGGAGACGTTTAGGTCAATTTTATGCATTCTGGCGTTCGTAGATACAAGAAAACTGTTAAAATTCTTCAGAAACGTCACTTTTGAAGTGTTTTCTTGTACTTTTAAGCCAATCAGATACCCTACGGGCTCGGAAAGTGCAACGAAACCATCAAATTTTAGCTAGAAACTGTATTTTTGTCGATTTTTATTGAATTTGAACTATATTTCAACGTTTTTTGATGGTTCTGAGCCACCAAACACACTTAAAGCATGCAGAATCGACTCAGAATAGGGAAAGGAGAAGTTTAGGTCAATTTTATGCATTCTGGCGTTCGTAGATACAAGAAAACTGTTAAAATTCTTCAGAAACGTCACTTTTGAAGTGTTTTCTTGTACTTTTAAGCCAATCAGATACCCTACGGGCTCGGAAAGTGCAACGAAACCATCAAATTTTAGCTAGAAATTGTATTTTTGTCGATTTTTATTGAATTTGAACTATATTTCAACGTTTTTTGATGGTTCTGAGCCACCAAACACACTTAAAGCATGCAGAATCGATTCAGAATAGGAAAAGGAGACGTTTAGGTCAATTTTATGCATTCTGGCGTTCGTAGATACAAGAAAACTGTTAAAATTCTTCAGAAACGTCACTTTTGAAGTGTTTTCTTGTACTTTTAAGCCAATCAGATACCCGACGGGCTCGGAAAGTGCAACGAAACCATCAAATTTTAGCTAGAAACTGTATTTTTGTCGATTTTTATGGAATTTGAACTATATTTCAACGTTTTTTGATGGTTCTGAGCCACCAAACACACTTAAAGCATGCAGAATCGACTCAGAATAGGAAAAGGAGACGTTTAGGTCAATTTTATGCATTCTGGCGTTCGTAGATACAAGAAAACTGTTAAAATTCTTCAGAAACCTCACTTTTGAAGTGTTTTCTTGTACTTTTAAGCCAATCAGGGGGCTCGGAAAGTGCAACGAAACCATCAAATTTTAGCTAGAAACTGTATTTTTGTCGATTTTTATTGAATTTGAACTATATTTCAACGTTTTTTGATGGTTCTGAGCCACCAAACACACTTAAAGCATGCAGAATCGACTCAGAATAGGAAAAGGAGACGTTTAGGTCAATTTTATGCATTCTGGCGTTCGTAGATACAAGAAAACTGTTAAAATTCTTCAGAAACGTCACTTTTGAAGTGTTTTCTTGTACTTTTAAGCCACTCAGATACCCAACGGGCTCGGAATGTGCAACGAAACCATCAAATTTTAGCTAGAAACTGTATTTTTGTCGATTTTTATTGAATTTGAACTATATTTCAACGTTTTTTGATGGTTCTGAGCCACCAAACACACTTAAAGCATGCAGAATCGACTCAGAATAGGAAAAGGAGACGTTTAGGTCAATTTTATGCATTCTGGCGTTCGTAGATACAAGAAAACTGTTAAAATTCTTCAGAAACGTCACTTTTGAAGTGTTTTCTTGTACTTTTAAGCCAATCAGATACCCTACGGGCTCGGAAAGTGCAACGAAACCATCAAATTTTAGCTAGAAACTGTATTTTTGTCGATTTTTATTGAATTTGAACTATATTTCAACGTTTTTTGATGGTTCTGAGCCACCAAACACACTTAAAGCATGCAGAATCGACTCAGAATAGGAAAAGGAGACGTTTAGGTCAATTTTATGCATTCTGGCGTTCGTAGATACAAGAAAACTGTTAAAATTCTTCAGAAACGTCACTTTTGAAGTGTTTTCTTGTGCTTTTAAGCCAATCAGATACCCAACGGGCTCGGAAAGTGCAACGAAACCATCAAATTTTAGCTAGAAACTGTATTTTTGTCGATTTTTATTGAATTTGAACTATATTTCAACGTTTTTTGATGGTTCTGAGCCACCAAACACACTTAAAGCATGCAGAATCGACTCAGAATAGGAAAAGGAGACGTTTAGGTCAATTTTATGCATTCTGGCGTTCGTAGATACAAGAAAACTGTTAAAACTCTTCAGAAACGTCACTTTTGAAGTGTTTTCTTGTACTTTTAAGCCAATCAGATACCCTACGGGCTCGGAAAGTGCAACGAAACCATCAAATTTTAGCTAGAAACTGTATTTTTGTCGATTTTTATTGAATTTGAACTATATTTCAACGTTTTTTGATGGTTCTGAGCCACCAAACACACTTAAAGCATGCAGAATCGACTCAGAATAGGAAAAGGAGAAGTTTAGGTCAATTTTATGCATTCTGGCGTTCGTAGATACAAGAAAACTGTTAAAATTCTTCAGAAACGTCACTTTTGAAGTGTTTTCTTGTACTTTTAAGCCAATCAGATACCCTACGGGCTCGGAAAGTGCAACGAAACCATCAAATTTTAGCTAGAAACTGTATTTTTGTCGATTTTTATGGAATTTGAACTATATTTCAACGTTTTTTGATGGTTCTGAGCCACCAAACACACTTAAAGCATGCAGAATCGACTCAGAATAGGAAAAGGAGACGTTTAGGTCAATTTTATGCATTCTGGCGTTCGTAGATACAAGAAAACTGTTAAAATTCTTCAGAAACGTCACTTTTGAAGTGTTTTCTTGTACTTTTAAGCCAATCAGATACCCCACGGGCTCGGAAAGTGCAACGAAACCATCAAATTTTAGCTAGAAACTGTATTTTTGTCGATTTTTATTGAATTTGAACTATATTTCAACGTTTTTTGATGGTTCTGAGCCACCAAACACACTTAAAGCATGCAGAATCGACTCAGAATAGGAAAAGGAGACGTTTAGGTCAATTTTATGCATTCTGGCGTTCGTAGATACAAGAAAACTGTTAAAATTCTTCAGAAACGTCACTTTTGAAGTGTTTTCTTGTACTTTTAAGCCAATCAGATACCCTACGGGCTCGGAAAGTGCAACGAAACCATCAAATTTTAGCTAGAAACTGTATTTTTGTCGATTTTTATGGAATTTGAACTATATTTCAACGTTTTTTGATGGTTCTGAGCCACCAAACACACTTAAAGCATGCAGAATCGACTCAGAATAGGAAAAGGAGACGTTTAGGTCAATTTTATGCATTCTGGCGTTCGTAGATACAAGAAAACTGTTAAAATTCTTCAGAAACGTCACTTTTGAAGTGTTTTCTTGTACTTTTAAGCCAATCAGATACCCCACGGGCTCGGAAAGTGCAACGAAACCATCAAATTTTACCTAGAAACTGTATTTTTGTCGATTTTTATTGAATTTGAACTATATTTCAACGTTTTTTGATGGTTCTGAGCCACCAAACACACTTAAAGCATGCAGAATCGACTCAGAATAGGAAAAGGAGACGTTTAGGTCAATTTTATGCATTCTGGCGTTCGTAGATACAAGAAAACTGTTAAAATTCTTCAGAAACGTCACTTTTGAAGTGTTTTCTTGTACTTTTAAGCCAATCAGATACCCTACGGGCTCGGAAAGTGCAACGAAACCATCAAATTTTAGCTAGAAACTGTATTTTTGTCGATTTTTATTGAATTTGAACTATATTTCAACGTTTTTTGATGGTTCTGAGCCACCAAACACACTTAAAGCATGCAGAATCGACTCAGAATAGGAAAAGGAGACGTTTAGGTCAATTTTATGCATTCTGGCGTTCGTAGATACAAGAAAACTGTTAAAATTCTTCAGAAACGTCACTTTTGAAGTGTTTTCTTGTGCTTTTAAGCCAATCAGATACCCAACGGGCTCGGAAAGTGCAACGAAACCATGAAATTTTAGCTAGAAACTGTATTTTTGTCGATTTTTATTGAATTTGAACTATATTTCAACGTTTTTTGATGGTTCTGAGCCACCAAACACACTTAAAGCATGCAGAATCGACTCAGAATAGGAAAAGGAGACGTTTAGGTCAATTTTATGCATTCTGGCGTTCGTAGATACAAGAAAACTGTTAAAATTCTTCAGAAACGTCACTTTTGAAATGTTTTCTTGTACTTTTAAGCCAATCAGATACCCTACGGGCTCGGAAAGTGCAACGAAACCATGAAATTTTAGCTAGAAACTGTATTTTTGTCGATTTTTATTGAATTTGAACTATATTTCAACGTTTTTTGATGGTTCTGAGCCACCAAACACACTTAAAGCATGCAGAATCGACTCAGAATAGGAAAAGGAGACGTTTAGGTCAATTTTATGCATTCTGGCGTTCGTAGATACAAGAAAACTGTTAAAATTCTTCAGAAACGTCACTTTTGAAGTGTTTTCTTGTACTTTTAAGCCAATCAGATACCCTACGGGCTCGGAAAGTGCAACGAAACCATCAAATTTTAGCTAGAAACTGTATTTTTGTCGATTTTTATTGAATTTGAACTATATTTCAACGTTTTTTGATGGTTCTGAGCCACCAAACACACTTAAAGCATGCAGAATCGACTCAGAATAGGAAAAGGAGACGTTTAGGTCAATTTTATGCATTCTGGCGTTCGTAGATACAAGAAAACTGTTAAAATTCTTCAGAAACGTCACTTTTGAAGTGTTTTCTTGTACTTTTAAGCCAATCAGATACCCTACGGGCTCGGAAAGTGCAACGAAACCATCAAATTTTAGCTAGAAACTGTATTTTTGTCGATTTTTATTGAATTTGAACTATATTTCAACGTTTTTTGATGGTTCTGAGCCACCAAACACACTTAAAGCATGCAGAATCGATTCAGAATAGGAAAAGGAGACGTTTAGGTCAATTTTATGCATTCTGGCGTTCGTAGATACAAGAAAACTGTTAAAATTCTTCAGAAACGTCACTTTTGAAGTGTTTTCTTGTACTTTTAAGCCAATCAGATACCCTATGGGCTCGGAAAGTGCAACGAAACCATCAAATTTTAGCTAGAAACTGTATTTTTGTCGATTTTTATTGAATTTGAACTATATTTCAACGTTTTTTGATGGTTCTGAGCCACCAAACACACTTAAAGCATGCAGAATCGACTCAGAATAGGAAAAGGAGACGTTTAGGTCAATTTTATGCATTCTGGCGTTCGTAGATACAAGAAAACTGTTAAAATTCTTCAGAAACGTCACTTTTGAAGTGTTTTCTTGTACTTTTAAGCCAATCAGATACCCTACGGGCTCGGAAAGTGCAACGAAACCATCAAATTTTAGCTAGAAACTGTATTTTTGTCGATTTTTATTGAATTTGAACAATATTTCAACGTTTTTTGATGGTTCTGAGCCACCAAACACACTTAAAGCATGCAGAATCGACTCAGAATAGGAAAAGGAGACCTTTAGGTCAATTTTATGCATTCTGGCGTTCGTAGATACAAGAAAACTGTTAAAATTCTTCAGAAACGTCACTTTTGAAGTGTTTTCTTGTACTTTTAAGCCAATCAGATACCCTACGGGCTCGGAAAGTGCAACGAAACCATCAAATTTTAGCTAGAGAACTGTATTTTTGTCGATTTTTATTGAATTTGAACTATATTTCAACGTTTTTTGATGGTTCTGAGCCACCAAACACACTTAAAGCATGCAGAATC
>NW_026972799.1:0-43768 GCF_036711695.1 Zophobas morio | reverse complement strand
GATTCTGCATGCTTTAAGTGTGTTTGGTGGCTCAGAACCATCAAAAAACGTTGAAATATAGTTCAAATTCAATAAAAATCGACAAAAATACAGTTTCTAGCTAAAATTTGATGGTTTCGTTGCACTTTCCGAGCCCGTAGGGTATCTGAGTGGCTTAAAAGTACATGAAAACACTTCAAAAGTGACGTTTCTGAAGAATTTTAACAGTTTTCTTGTATCTGCGAACGCCAGAATGCATAAAATTGACCTAAACGTCACCTTTTCCTATTCTGAGTCGATTCTGCATGCTTTAAGTGTGTTTGGTGGCTCAGAACCATCAAAAAACGTTGAAATATAGTTCAAATTCAATAAAAATCGACAAAAATACAGTTTCTAGCTAAAATTTGATGGTTTCGTTGCACTTTCCGAGCCCGTAGGGTATCTGAGTGGCTTAAAAGTACAAGAAAACACTTCAAAAGTGACGTTTCTGAAGAATTTTAACAGTTTTCTTGTATCTACGAACGCCAGAATGCATAAAATTGACCTAAACGTCTCCTTTTCCTATTCTGAGTCGATTCTGCATGCTTTAAGTGTGTTTGGTGGCTCAGAACCATCAAAAAACGTTGAAATATAGTTCAAATTCAATAAAAATCGACAAAAATACAGTTTCTAGCTAAAATTTGATGGTTTCGTTGCACTTTCCGAGCCCGTTGGGTATCTGAGTGGCTTAAAAGTACAAGAAAACACTTTAAAAGTGACGTTTCTGAAGAATTTTAACAGTTTTCTTGTATCTACGAACGCCAGAATGCATAAAATTGACCTAAACGTCTCCTTTTCCTATTCTGAGTCGATTCTGCATGCTTTAAGTGTGTTTGGTGGCTCAGAACCATCAAAAAACGTTGAAATATAGTTCAAATTCTATAAAAATCGACAAAAATACAGTTTCTAGCTAAAATTTGATGGTTTCGTTGCACTTTCCGAGCCCGTCGGGTATCTGAGTGGCTTAAAAGTACAAGAAAACACTTCAAAAGTGACGTTTCTGAAGAATTTTAACAGTTTTCTTGTATCTACGAACGCCAGAATGCATAAAATTGACCTAAACGTCTCCTTTTCCTATTCTGAGTCGATTCTGCATGCTTTAAGTGTGTTTGGTGGCTCAGAACCATCAAAAAACGTTGAAATATAGTTCAAATTCAATAAAAATCGACAAAAATACAGTTTCTAGCTAAAATTTGATGGTTTCGTTGCACTTTCCGAGCCCGTAGGGTATCTGAGTGGCTTAAAAGTACAAGAAAACACTTCAAAAGTGACGTTTCTGAAGAATTTTAACAGTTTTCTTGTATCTACGAACGCCAGAATGCATAAAATTGACCTAAACGTCTCCTTTTCCTATTCTGAGTCGATTCTGCATGCTTTAAGTGTGTTTGGTGGCTCAGAACCATCAAAAAACGTTGAAATATAGTTCAAATTCAATAAAAATCCACAAAAATACAGTTTCTAGCTAAAATTTGATGGTTTCGTTGCACTTTCCGAGCCCGTGGGTATCTGAGAGGCTTAAAAGTACAAGAAAACACTTCAAAAGTGACGTTTCTGAAGAATTTGAACAGTTTTCTTGTATCTACGAACGCCAGAATGCATAAAATTGACCTAAACGTCTCCTTTTCCTATTCTGAGTCGATTCTGCATGCTTTAAGTGTGTTTGGTGGCTCAGAACCATCAAAAAACGTTGAAATATAGTTCAAATTCAATAAAAATCGACAAAAATACAGTTTCTAGCTAAAATTTGATGGTTTCGTTGCACTTTCCGAGCCCGTAGGGTATCTGAGTGGCTTAAAATTACAAGAAAACACTTCAAAAGTGACGTTTCTGAAGAATTTTAACAGTTTTCTTGTATCTACGAACGCCAGAATGCATAAAATTGACCTAAACGTCTCCTTTTCCTATTCTGAGTCGATTCTGCATGCTTTAAGTGTGTTTGGTGGCTCAGAACCATCAAAAAACGTTGAAATATAGTTCAAATTCAATAAAAATCGACAAAAATACAGTTTCTAGCTAAAATTTGATGGTTTCGTTGCACTTTCCGAGCCCGTAGGGTATCTGAGTGGCTTAAAAGTACAAGAAAACACTTCAAAAGTGACGTTTCTGAAGAATTCTAACAGTTTTCTTGTATCTACGAACGCCAGAATGCATAAATTTGACCTAAACGTCACCTTTTCCTATTCTGAGTCGATTCTGCATGCCTTAAGTGTGTTTGGTGGCTCAGAACCATCAAAAAACGTTGAAAAATAGTTCAAATTCAATAAAAATCGACAAAATACAGTTTCTAGCTAAAATTTGATGGTTTCGTTGCACTTTCTGAGCCCGTAGGGTATCTGAGTGGCTTAAAAGTACAAGAAAACACTTCAAAAGTGACGTTTCTGAAGAATTTTTACAGTTTTCTTGTATCTACGAACGTCAGAATGCATAAAATTGACCTAAACGTCTCCTTTTCCTATTCTGAGTCGATTCTGCATGCTTTAAGTGTGTTTGGTGGCTCAGAACCATCAAAAAACGTTGAAATATAGTTCAAATTCAATAAAAATCGACAAAAATACAGCTTCTAGCTAAAATTTGATGGTTTCATTGCACTTTCCGAGCCCGTTGGGTATCTGAGTGGCTTAAAAGTACAAGAAAACACTTCAAAAGTGACGTTTCTGAAGAATTTTAACAGTTTTCTTGTATCTACGAACGCCTGAATGCATAAAATTGACCCAAACGTCACCTTTTCCTATTCTGAGTCGATTCTGCATTCTTTAAGTGTGTTTGGTGGCTCAGAACCATCAAAAAACGTTGAAATAAGGTTCAAATTCAATAAAAATCGACAAAAATACAGTTTCTAGCTAAAATTTGATGGTTTCGTTGCACTTTCCGAGCCCGTAGGGTATCTGAGTGGCTTAAAAGTACAAGAAAACACTTCAAAAGTGACGTTTCAGAAGAATTTTAACAGTTTTCTTGTATCTACGAACGCCAGAATGCATAAAATTGACCTAAACGTCACCTTTTCCTATTCTGAGTCGATTCTGCATGCTTTAAGTGTGTTTGGTGGCTCAGAACCATCAAAAAACGTTGAAATATAGTTCAAATTCAATAAAAATCGACAAAAATACAGTTTCTAGCTAAAATTTGATGGTTTCGTTGCACTTTCCGAGCCCGTAGGGTATCTGAGTGGCTTAAAAGTACAAGAAAACACTTCAAAAGTGACGTTTCTGAAGAATTTTAACAGTTTTCTTGTATCTACGAACGCCAGAATGCATAAAATTGACCTAAACGTCTCCTTTTCCTATTCTGAGTCGATTCTGCATGCTTTAAGTGTGTTTGGTGGCTCAGAACCATCAAAAAACGTTGAAATATAGTTCAAATTCAATAAAAATCGACAAAAATACAGTTTCTAGCTAAAATTTGATGGTTTCGTTGCACTTTCCGAGCCCGTTGGGTATCTGAGTGGCTTAAAAGTAAAAGAAAACATTTCAAAAGTGACGTTTCTGAAGAATTTTAACAGTTTTCTTGTATCTACGAACGCCAGAATGCATAAAATTGACCTAAACGTCTCCTTTTCCTATTCTGAGTCGATTCTGCATGCTTTAAGTGTGTTTGGTGGCTCAGAACCATCAAAAACGTTGAAATATAGTTCAAATTCAATAAAAATCGAAAAAAATACAGTTTCTAGCTAAAATTTGATGGTTTCGTTGCACTTTCCGAGCCCGTTGTGTATCTGAGTGGCTTAAAAGTACAAGAAAACACTTCAAAAGTGACGTTTCTGAAGAATTTTAACAGTTTTCTTGTATCTACGAACGCCAGAATGCATAAAATTGACCTAAACGTCTCCTTTTCCTATTCTGAGTCGATTCTGCATGCTGTAAGTGTGTTTGGTGGCTCAGAACCATCAAAAAACGTTGAAATATAGTTCAAATTCAATAAAAATCGACAAAAATACAGTTTGTAGCTAAAATTTGATGGTTTCGTTGCACTTTCCGAGCCCGTAGGGTATCTGAGTGGCTTAAAAGTACAAGACAACACTTCAAAAGTGACGTTTCTGAAGAATTTTAACAGTTTTCTTGTATCTACGAACGCCAGAATGCATAAAATTGACCTAAACGTCTCCTTTTCCTATTCTGAGTCGATTCTGCATGCTTTAAGTGTGTTTGGTGGCTCAGAACCATCAAAAAACGTTGAAATATAGTTCAAATTCAATAAACATCGACAAAAATACAGTTTCTAGCTAAAATTTGATGGTTTCGTTGCACTTTCCGAGCCCGTAGGGTATCTGAGTGGTTTAAAAGTACAAGAAAACACTTCAAAAGTGACGTTTCTGTAGAATTTTAACAGTTTTCTTGTATCTACGAACGCCAGAATGCATAAAATTGACCTAAACGTCTCCTTTTCCTATTCTGAGTCGATTCTGCATGCTTTAAGTGTGTTTGGTGGCTCAGAACCATCAAAAAACGTTGAAATATAGTTCAAATTAAATAAAAATCGACAAAAATACAGTTTCTAGCTAAAATTTGATGGTTTCGTTGCACTTTCCGAGCCCCTAGGGTATCTGAGTGGCTTAAAAGTACAAGAAAACACTTCAAAAGTGACGTTTCTGAAGAATTTTAATAGTTTTCTTGTATCTACGAACGCCAGAATGCATAAAATTGACCTAAACGTCTCCTTTTCCTATTCTGAGTCGATTCTGCATGCTTTAAGTGTGTTTGGTGGCTCAGAACCATCAAAAAACGTTGAAATATAGTTCAAATTCAATAAAAATCGACAAAAATACAGTTTCTAGCTAAAATTTGATGGTTTCGTTGCACTTTCCGAGCCCGTAGGGTATCTGAGTGGCTCAAAAGTACAAGAAAACACTTCAAAAGTGACGTTTCTGAAGAATTTTAACAGTTTTCTTGTATCTACGAACGCCAGAATGCATAAAATTGACCTAAACGTCTCCTTTTCCTATTCTGAGTCGATTCCGCATGCTTTAAGTGTGTTTGGCGGCTCAGAACCATCAAAAAACGTTGAAATATAGTTCAAATTCAATAAAAATCGACAAAAATACAGTTTCTAGCTAAAATTTGATGGTTTCGTTGCACTTTCCGAGCCCGTAGGGTATCTGAGTGGCTTAAAAGTACAAGAAAACACTTCAAAAGTGACGTTTCTGAAGAATTTTAACAGTTTTCTTGTATCTACGAACGCCAGAATGCATAAAATTGACCTAAACCTCTCCTTTTCCTATTCTGAGTCGATTCTGCATGCTTTAAGTGTGTTTGGTGGCTCAGAACCATCAAAAAACGTTGAAATATAGTTCAAATTCAATAAAAATCGACAAAAATACAGTTTCTAGCTAAAATTTGATGGTTTCGTTGCACTTTCCGAGCCCGTAGGGTATCTGAGTGGCTTAAAAGTACAAGAAAACACTTCAAAAGTGACGTTTCTGAAGAATTTTAACAGTTTTCTTGTATCTACGAACGCCAGAATGCATAAAATTGACCTAAACGTCTCCTTTTCCTATTCTGAGTCGATTCTGCATGCTTTAAGTGTGTTTGGTGGCTCAGAACCATCAAAAAACGTTGAAATATAGTTCAAATTCAATAAAAATCGACAAAAATACAGTTTCTAGCTAAAATTTGATGGTTTCGTTGCACTTTCCGAGCCCGTCGGGTATCTGAGTGGCTTAAAAGTACAAGAAAACACTTCAAAAGTGACGTTTCTGAAGAATTTTAACAGTTTTCTTGTATCTACGAACGCCAGAATGCATAAAATTGACCTAAACGTCTCCTTTTCCTATTCTGAGTCGATTCTGCATGCTTTAAGTGTGTTTGGTGGCTCAGAACCATCAAAAAACGTCGAAATATAGTTCAAATTCAATAAAAATCGACAAAAATACAGTTTCTAGCTAAAATTTGATGGTTTCGTTGCACTTTCCGAGCCCGTAGGGTATCTGAGTGGCTTAAAAGTACAAGAAAACACTTCAAAAGTGACGTTTCTGAAGAATTTTAACAGTTTTCTTGTATCTACGAACGCCAGAATGCATAAAATTGACCTAAACGTCTCCTTTTCCTATTCTGAGTCGATTCTGCATGCTTTAAGTGTGTTTGGTGGCTCAGAACCATCAAAAAACGTTGAAATATAGTTCAAATTCAATAAAAATCGACAAAAATACAGTTTCTAGCTAAAATTTGATGGTTTCGTTGCACTTTCCGAGCCCGTAGTGTATCTGAGTGGCTTAAAAGTACAAGAAAACACTTCAAAAGTGACGTTTCTGAAGAATTTTAACAGTTTTCTTGTATCTACGAACGCCAGAATGCATAAAATTGACCTAAACGTCTCCTTTTCCTATTCTGAGTCGATTCTGCATGCTTTAAGTGTGTTTGGTGGCTCAGAACCATCAAAAAACGTTGAAATATAGTTCAAATTCAATAAAAATCGACAAAAATACAGTTTCTAGCTGAAATTTGATGGTTTCGTTGCACTTTCCGAGCCCGTAGGGTATCTGAGTGGCTTAAAAGTACAAGAAAACACTTCAAAAGTGACGTTTCTGAAGAATTTTAACAGTTTTCTTGTATCTACGAACGCCAGAATGCATAAAATTGACCTAAACGTCTCCTTTTCCTATTCTGAGTCGATTCTGCATGCTTTAAGTGTGTTTGGTGGCTCAGAACCATCAAAAAACGTTGAAATATAGTTCAAATTCAATAAAAATCGACAAAAATACAGTTTCTAGCTAAAATTTGATGGTTTCGTTGCACTTTCCGAGCCCGTAGGGTATCTGAGTGGCTTAAAAGTACAAGAAAACACTTCAAAAGTGACGTTTCTGAAGAATTTTAACAGTTTTCTTGTATCTACGAACGCCAGAATGCATAAAATTGACCTAAACTTCTCCTTTTCCTATTCTGAGTCGATTCTGCATGCTTTAAGTGTGTTTGGTGGCTCAGAACCATCAAAAAACGTTGAAATATAGTTCAAATTCAATAAAAATCGACAAAAATACAGTTTCTAGCTAAAATTTGATGGTTTCGTTGCACTTTCCGAGCCCGTAGGGTATCTGAGTGGCTTAAAAGTACAAGAAAACACTTCAAAAGTGACGTTTCTGAAGAATTTTGACAGTTATCTTGTATCTACGAACGCCAGAATACATAAAATTGACCTAAACGTCTCCTTTTCCTATTCTGAGTCGATTCTGCATGCTTTAAGTGTGTTTGGTGGCTCAGAACCATCAAAAAACTTTGAAAAATAGTTCAAATTCAATAAAAATCGACAAAAATACAGTTTCTAGCTAAAATTTGATGGTTTCGTTGCACTTTCCGAGTCCGTTGGGTATCTGAGTGGCTTAAAAGTACAAGAAAACACTTCAAAAGTGACGTTTCTGAAGAATTTTAACAGTTTTCTTGTATCTACGAACGCCAGAATGCATAAAATGACCTAAACGTCTCCTTTTCCTATTCTGAGTCGATTCTGCATGCTTTAAGTGTGTTTGGTGGCTCAGAACCATCAAAAAACGTTGAAACATAGTTCAAATTCAATAAAAATCGACAAAAATACAGTTTCTAGCTAAGATTTGATGGTTTCGTTGCACTTTCCGAGCCCGTAGGGTATCTGAGTGGCTTAAAAGTACAAGAAAACACTTCAAAAGTGACGTTTCTGAAGAATTTTAACAGTTTTCTTGTATCTACGAACGCCAGAATGCATAAAATTGACCTAAACGTCTCCTTTTCCTATTCTGAGTCGATTCTGCATGCTTTAAGTGTGTTTGGTTGCTCAGAACCATCAAAAAACGTTGAAATATAGTTCAAATTCAATAAAAATTGACAAAAATACAGTTTCTAGCTAAAATTTGATGGTTTCGTTGCACTTTCCGAGCCCGTAGGGTATCTGAGTGGCTTAAAAGTACAAGAAAACACTTCAAAAGTGACGTTTCTGAAAAATTTTAACAGTTTTCTTGTATCTACGAACGCCAGAATGCATAAAATTGACCTAAACGTCTCCTTTTCCTATTTTGAGTCGATTCTGCATGCTTTAAGTGTGTTTGGTGTCTCAGAACCATCAAAAAACGTTGAAATATAGTTCAAATTCAATAAAAATCGACAAAAATACAGTTTCTAGCTAAAATTTGATGGTTTCGTTGCACTTTCCGAGTCCGTTGGGTATCTGAGTGGATTAAAAGTACAAGAAAACACTTCAAAAGTGACGTTTCTGAAGAATTTTAACAGTTTTCTTGTATCTACGAACGCCAGAATGCATAAAATTGACCTAAACGTCTCCTTTTCCTATTCTGAGTCGATTCTGCATGCTTTAAGTGTGTTTGGTGGCTCAGAACCATCAAAAAACGTTGAAATATAGTTCAAATTCAATAAAAATCGACAAAAATACAGTTTCTAGCTAAAATTTGATGGTTTCGTTGCACTTTCCGAGTCCGTAGGGTATCTGAGTGGCTGAAAAGTACAAGAAAACACTTCAAAAGTGACGTTTCTGTAGAATTTTAACAGTTTTCTTGTATCTACGAACGCCAGAATGCATAAAATTGACCTAAACGTCTCCTTTTCCTATTCTGAGTCGATTCTGCATGCTTTAAGTGTGTTTGGTGGCTCAGAACCATCAAAAAACGTTGAAATATAGTTCAAATTCAATAAAAATCGACAAAAATACAGTTTCTAGCTAAAATTTGATGGTTTCGTTGCATTTTCCGAGCCCGTAGGGTATGTGAGTGGCTTAAAAGTACAAGAAAACACTTCAAAAGTGACGTTTCTGAAGAATTTTAACAGTTTTCTTGTATCTACGAACGCCAGAATGCACAAAATTGACCTAAACGTCTCCTTTTCCTATTCTGAGTCGATTCTGCATGCTTTAAGTGTGTTTGGTGGCTCAGAACCATCAAAAAACGTTGAAATATAGTTCAAATTTAATAAAAATCGACAAAAATACAGTTTCTAGCTAAAATTTGATGGTTTCGTTGCACTTTCCGAGTCCGTAGGGTATCTGAGTGGCTTAAAAGTACAAGAAACCACTTCAAAAGTGACGTTCCTGAAGAATTTAAACAGTTTTCTTGAATCTACGAACGCCAGAATGCATAAAATTGACCTAAACGTCTCCTTTTCCTATTCTGAATCGATTCTGCATGCTTTAAGTGTGTTTGGTGGCTCAGAACCATCAAAAAACGTTGAAATATAGTTCAAATTCAATAAAAATCGACAAAAATACAGTTTCTAGCTAAAATTTGGTTTCGTTGCACTTTCCGAGCCCGTAGGGTATCTGAGTGGCTTAAAAGTACAAGAAAACACTTCAAAAGTGACGTTTCTGAAGAATTTTAACAGTTTTCTTGTATCTACGAACGCCAGAATGCATAAAATTGACCTAAACGTCTCCTTTTCCTATTCTGAGTCGATTCTGCATGCTGTAAGTGTGTTTGGTGGCTCAGAACCATCAAAAAACGTTGAAATATAGTTCAAATTCAATAAAAATCGACAAAAATACAGTTTGTAGATAAAATTTGATGGTTTCGTTGCACTTTCCGAGCCCGTAGGGTATCTGAGTGGCTTAAAAGTACAAGAAAACACTTCAAAAGTGACGTTTCTGAAGAATTTTAACAGTTTTCTTGTATCTACGAACGCCAGAATGCATAAAATTGACCTAAACGTCTCCTTTTCCTATTCTGAGTCGATTCTGCATGCTTTAAGTGTGTTTGGTGGCTCAGAACCATCAAAAAACGTTGAAATATAGTTCAAATTAAATAAAAATCGACAAAAATACAGTTTCTAGCTAAAATTTGATGGTTTCGTTGCACTTTCCGAGCCCATAGGGTATCTGAGTGGCTTAAAAGTACAAGAAAACACTTCAAAAGTGACGTTTCTGAAGAATTTTAACAGTTTTCTTGTATCTACGAACGCCAGAATGCATAAAATTGACCTAAACGTCTCCTTTTCCTATTCTGAGTCGATTCTGCATGCTTTAAGTGTGTTTGGTGGCTCAGAACCATCAAAAAACGTTTAAATATAGTTCAAATTCAATAAAAATCGACAAAAATACAGTTTCTAGCTAAAATTTTATGGTTTCGTTGCACTTTCCGAGCCCGTAGGGTATCTGAGTGGCTTAAAAGTACAAGAAAACACTTCAAAAGTGACGTTTCTGAAGAATTTTAACAGTTTTCTTGTATCTACGATCGCCAGAATGCATAAAATTGACCTAAACGTCTCCTTTTCCTATTCTGAGTCGATTCTGCATGCTTTAAGTGTGTTTGGTGGCTCAGAACCATCAAAAAACGTTGAAATATAGTTCAAATTCAATAAAAATCGACAAAAATACAGTTTCTAGCTAAAATTTGATGGTTTCGTTGCACTTTCCGAGCCCGTAGGGTATCTGAGTGGCTTAAAAGTACATGAAAACACTTCAAAAGTGACGTTTCTGAAGAATTTTAACAGTTTTCTTGTATCTGCGAACGCCAGAATGCATAAAATTGACCTAAACGTCACCTTTTCCTATTCTGAGTCGATTCTGCATGCTTTAAGTGTGTTTGGTGGCTCAGAACCATCAAAAAACGTTGAAATATAGTTCAAATTCAATAAAAATCGACAAAAATACAGTTTCTAGCTAAAATTTGATGGTTTCGTTGCACTTTCCGAGCCCGTAGGGTATCTGAGTGGCTTAAAAGTACAAGAAAACACTTCAAAAGTGACGTTTCTGAAGAATTTTAACAGTTTTCTTGTATCTACGAACGCCAGAATGCATAAAATTGACCTAAACGTCTCCTTTTCCTATTCTGAGTCGATTCTGCATGCTTTAAGTGTGTTTGGTGGCTCAGAACCATCAAAAAACGTTGAAATATAGTTCAAATTCAATAAAAATCGACAAAAATACAGTTTCTAGCTAAAATTTGATGGTTTCGTTGCACTTTCCGAGCCCGTTGGGTATCTGAGTGGCTTAAAAGTACAAGAAAACACTTTAAAAGTGACGTTTCTGAAGAATTTTAACAGTTTTCTTGTATCTACGAACGCCAGAATGCATAAAATTGACCTAAACGTCTCCTTTTCCTATTCTGAGTCGATTCTGCATGCTTTAAGTGTGTTTGGTGGCTCAGAACCATCAAAAAACGTTGAAATATAGTTCAAATTCTATAAAAATCGACAAAAATACAGTTTCTAGCTAAAATTTGATGGTTTCGTTGCACTTTCCGAGCCCGTCGGGTATCTGAGTGGCTTAAAAGTACAAGAAAACACTTCAAAAGTGACGTTTCTGAAGAATTTTAACAGTTTTCTTGTATCTACGAACGCCAGAATGCATAAAATTGACCTAAACGTCTCCTTTTCCTATTCTGAGTCGATTCTGCATGCTTTAAGTGTGTTTGGTGGCTCAGAACCATCAAAAAACGTTGAAATATAGTTCAAATTCAATAAAAATCGACAAAAATACAGTTTCTAGCTAAAATTTGATGGTTTCGTTGCACTTTCCGAGCCCGTAGGGTATCTGAGTGGCTTAAAAGTACAAGAAAACACTTCAAAAGTGACGTTTCTGAAGAATTTTAACAGTTTTCTTGTATCTACGAACGCCAGAATGCATAAAATTGACCTAAACGTCTCCTTTTCCTATTCTGAGTCGATTCTGCATGCTTTAAGTGTGTTTGGTGGCTCAGAACCATCAAAAAACGTTGAAATATAGTTCAAATTCAATAAAAATCCACAAAAATACAGTTTCTAGCTAAAATTTGATGGTTTCGTTGCACTTTCCGAGCCCGTGGGTATCTGAGTGGCTTAAAAGTACAAGAAAACACTTCAAAAGTGACGTTTCTGAAGAATTTGAACAGTTTTCTTGTATCTACGAACGCCAGAATGCATAAAATTGACCTAAACGTCTCCTTTTCCTATTCTGAGTCGATTCTGCATGCTTTAAGTGTGTTTGGTGGCTCAGAACCATCAAAAAACGTTGAAATATAGTTCAAATTCAATAAAAATCGACAAAAATACAGTTTCTAGCTAAAATTTGATGGTTTCGTTGCACTTTCCGAGCCCGTAGGGTATCTGAGTGGCTTAAAATTACAAGAAAACACTTCAAAAGTGACGTTTCTGAAGAATTTTAACAGTTTTCTTGTATCTACGAACGCCAGAATGCATAAAATTGACCTAAACGTCTCCTTTTCCTATTCTGAGTCGATTCTGCATGCTTTAAGTGTGTTTGGTGGCTCAGAACCATCAAAAAACGTTGAAATATAGTTCAAATTCAATAAAAATCGACAAAAATACAGTTTCTAGCTAAAATTTGATGGTTTCGTTGCACTTTCCGAGCCCGTAGGGTATCTGAGTGGCTTAAAAGTACAAGAAAACACTTCAAAAGTGACGTTTCTGAAGAATTCTAACAGTTTTCTTGTATCTACGAACGCCAGAATGCATAAATTTGACCTAAACGTCACCTTTTCCTATTCTGAGTCGATTCTGCATGCCTTAAGTGTGTTTGGTGGCTCAGAACCATCAAAAAACGTTGAAAAATAGTTCAAATTCAATAAAAATCGACAAAAATACAGTTTCTAGCTAAAATTTGATGGTTTCGTTGCACTTTCTGAGCCCGTAGGGTATCTGAGTGGCTTAAAAGTACAAGAACACACTTCAAAAGTGACGTTTCTGAAGAATTTTAACAGTTTTCTTGTATCTACGAACGCCTGAATGCATAAAATTGACCCAAACGTCACCTTTTCCTATTCTGAGTCGATTCTGCATTCTTTAAGTGTGTTTGGTGGCTCAGAACCATCAAAAAACGTTGAAATAAGGTTCAAATTCAATAAAAATCGACAAAAATACAGTTTCTAGCTAAAATTTGATGGTTTCGTTGCACTTTCCGAGCCCGTAGGGTATCTGAGTGGCTTAAAAGTACAAGAAAACACTTCAAAAGTGACGTTTCAGAAGAATTTTAACAGTTTTCTTGTATCTACGAACGCCAGAATGCATAAAATTGACCTAAACGTCACCTTTTCCTATTCTGAGTCGATTCTGCATGCTTTAAGTGTGTTTGGTGGCTCAGAACCATCAAAAAACGTTGAAATATAGTTCAAATTCAATAAAAATCGACAAAAATACAGTTTCTAGCTAAAATTTGATGGTTTCGTTGCACTTTCCGAGCCCGTAGGGTATCTGAGTGGCTTAAAAGTACAAGAAAACACTTCAAAAGTGACGTTTCTGAAGAATTTTAACAGTTTTCTTGTATCTACGAACGCCAGAATGCATAAAATTGACCTAAACGTCTCCTTTTCCTATTCTGAGTCGATTCTGCATGCTTTAAGTGTGTTTGGTGGCTCAGAACCATCAAAAAACGTTGAAATATAGTTCAAATTCAATAAAAATCGACAAAAATACAGTTTCTAGCTAAAATTTGATGGTTTCGTTGCACTTTCCGAGCCCGTTGGGTATCTGAGTGGCTTAAAAGTAAAAGAAAACATTTCAAAAGTGACGTTTCTGAAGAATTTTAACAGTTTTCTTGTATCTACGAACGCCAGAATGCATAAAATTGACCTAAACGTCTCCTTTTCCTATTCTGAGTCGATTCTGCATGCTTTAAGTGTGTTTGGTGGCTCAGAACCATCAAAAACGTTGAAATATAGTTCAAATTCAATAAAAATCGAAAAAAATACAGTTTCTAGCTAAAATTTGATGGTTTCGTTGCACTTTCCGAGCCCGTTGTGTATCTGAGTGGCTTAAAAGTACAAGAAAACACTTCAAAAGTGACGTTTCTGAAGAATTTTAACAGTTTTCTTGTATCTACGAACGCCAGAATGCATAAAATTGACCTAAACGTCTCCTTTTCCTATTCTGAGTCGATTCTGCATGCTGTAAGTGTGTTTGGTGGCTCAGAACCATCAAAAAACGTTGAAATATAGTTCAAATTCAATAAAAATCGACAAAAATACAGTTTGTAGCTAAAATTTGATGGTTTCGTTGCACTTTCCGAGCCCGTAGGGTATCTGAGTGGCTTAAAAGTACAAGACAACACTTCAAAAGTGACGTTTCTGAAGAATTTTAACAGTTTTCTTGTATCTACGAACGCCAGAATGCATAAAATTGACCTAAACGTCTCCTTTTCCTATTCTGAGTCGATTCTGCATGCTTTAAGTGTGTTTGGTGGCTCAGAACCATCAAAAAACGTTGAAATATAGTTCAAATTCAATAAACATCGACAAAAATACAGTTTCTAGCTAAAATTTGATGGTTTCGTTGCACTTTCCGAGCCCGTAGGGTATCTGAGTGGTTTAAAAGTACAAGAAAACACTTCAAAAGTGACGTTTCTGTAGAATTTTAACAGTTTTCTTGTATCTACGAACGCCAGAATGCATAAAATTGACCTAAACGTCTCCTTTTCCTATTCTGAGTCGATTCTGCATGCTTTAAGTGTGTTTGGTGGCTCAGAACCATCAAAAAACGTTGAAATATAGTTCAAATTAAATAAAAATCGACAAAAATACAGTTTCTAGCTAAAATTTGATGGTTTCGTTGCACTTTCCGAGCCCCTAGGGTATCTGAGTGGCTTAAAAGTACAAGAAAACACTTCAAAAGTGACGTTTCTGAAGAATTTTAATAGTTTTCTTGTATCTACGAACGCCAGAATGCATAAAATTGACCTAAACGTCTCCTTTTCCTATTCTGAGTCGATTCTGCATGCTTTAAGTGTGTTTGGTGGCTCAGAACCATCAAAAAACGTTGAAATATAGTTCAAATTCAATAAAAATCGACAAAAATACAGTTTCTAGCTAAAATTTGATGGTTTCGTTGCACTTTCCGAGCCCGTAGGGTATCTGAGTGGCTCAAAAGTACAAGAAAACACTTCAAAAGTGACGTTTCTGAAGAATTTTAACAGTTTTCTTGTATCTACGAACGCCAGAATGCATAAAATTGACCTAAACGTCTCCTTTTCCTATTCTGAGTCGATTCCGCATGCTTTAAGTGTGTTTGGCGGCTCAGAACCATCAAAAAACGTTGAAATATAGTTCAAATTCAATAAAAATCGACAAAAATACAGTTTCTAGCTAAAATTTGATGGTTTCGTTGCACTTTCCGAGCCCGTAGGGTATCTGAGTGGCTTAAAAGTACAAGAAAACACTTCAAAAGTGACGTTTCTGAAGAATTTTAACAGTTTTCTTGTATCTACAAACGCCAGAATGCATAAAATTGACCTAAACGTCTCCTTTTCCTATTCTGAGTCGATTCTGCATGCTTTAAGTGTGTTTGGTGGCTCAGAACCATCAAAAAACGTTGAAATATAGTTCAAATTCAATAAAAATCGACAAAAATACAGTTTCTAGCTAAAATTTGATGGTTTCGTTGCACTTTCCGAGCCCGTAGGGTATTTGAGTGGCTTAAAGTACAAGAAAACACTTCAAAAGTGACGTTTCTGAAGAATTTTAACAGTTTTCTTGTATCTACGAACGCCAGAATGCATAAAATTGACCTAAACGTCTCCTTTTCCTATTCTGAGTCGATTCTGCATGCTTTAAGTGTGTTTGGTGGCTCAGAACCATCAAAAAACGTTGAAATATAGTTCAAATTCAATAAAAATCGACAAAAATACAGTTTCTAGCTAAAATTTGATGGTTTCGTTGCACTTTCCGAGCCCGTAGGGTATCTGAGTGGCTTAAAAGTACAAGAAAACACTTTAAAAGTGACGTTTCTGAAGAATTTTAACAGTTTTCTTGTATCTACGAACGCCAGAATGCATAAAATTGACCTAAACGTCTCCTTTTCCTATTCTGAGTCGATTCTGCATGCTTTAAGTGTGTTTGGTGGCTCAGAACCATCAAAAAACGTTGAAATATAGTTCAAATTCTATAAAAATCGACAAAAATACAGTTTCTAGCTAAAATTTGATGGTTTCGTTGCACTTTCCGAGCCCGTCGGGTATCTGAGTGGCTTAAGAGTACAAGAAAACACTTCAAAAGTGACGTTTCTGAAGAATTTTAACAGTTTTCTTGTATCTACGAACGCCAGAATGCATAAAATTGACCTAAACGTCTCCTTTTCCTATTCTGAGTCGATTCTGCATGCTTTAAGTGTGTTTGGTGGCTCAGAACCATCAAAAAACGTTGAAATATAGTTCAAATTCAATAAAAATCGACAAAAATACAGTTTCTAGCTAAAATTTGATGGTTTCGTTGCACTTTCCGAGCCCATAGGGTATCTGAGTGGCTTAAAAGTACAAGAAAACACTTCAAAAGTGACGTTTCTGAAGAATTTTAACAGTTTTCTTGTATCTACCAACGCCAGAATGCATAAAATTGACCTAAACGTCTCCTTTTCCTATTCTGAGTCGATTCTGCATGCATTAAGTGTGTTTGGTGGCTCAGAACCATCAAAAAACGTTGAAATATAGTTCAAATTCAATAAAAATCGACAAAAATACAGTTTCTAGCTAAAATTTGATGGTTTCGTTGCACTTTCCGAGCCCGTTGGGTATCTGAGTGGCTTAAAAGTACAAGAAAACACTTCAAAAGTGACGTTTCTGAAGAATTTTAACAGTTTTCTTGTATCTACGAACGCCAGAATGCATAAAATTGACCTAAACATCTCCTTTTCCTATTCTGAGTCGATTCTGCTTGCTTTAAGTGTGTTTGGTGGCTCAGAACCATCAAAAAACGTTGAAATATAGTTCAAATTCAATAAAAATCGACAAAAATACAGTTTCTAGCTAAAATTTGATGGTTTCGTTGCACTTTCCGAGCCCGTAGGGTATCTGAGTGGCTTAAAAGTACAAGAAAACACTTCAAAAGTGACGTTTCTGAAGAATTTTAACAGTTTTCTTGTATCTACGAACGCCAGAATGCATCAAATTGACCTAAACGTCACCTTTTCCTATTCTGAGTCGATTCTGCATGCTTTAAGTGTGTTTGGTGGCTCAGAACCATCAAAAAACGTTGAAATATAGTTCAAATTCTATAAAAATCGACAAAAATACAGTTTCTAGCTAAAATTTGATGGTTTCGTTGCACTTTCCGAGCCCGTAGGGTATCTGAGTGGCTTAAAAGTACAAGAAAACACTTCAAAAGTGACGTTTCTGAAGAATTTTAACAGTTTTCTTGTATCTACGAACGCCAGAATGCATAAAAATTGACCTAAACGTCTCCTTTTCCTATTCTGAGTCGATTCTGCATGCTTTAAGTGTGTTTGGTGGCTCAGAACCATCAAAAAACGTTGAAATATAGTTCAAATTCAATAAAAATCGACAAAAATACAGTTTCTAGCTAAAATTTGATGGTTTCGTTGCACTTTCCGAGCCCGTAGGGTATCTGAGTGGCTTAAAAGTACAAGAAAACACTTCAAAAGTGACGTTTCTGAAGAATTTTAACAGTTTTCTTGTATCTACGAACGCCAGAATGCATAAAATTGACCTAAACGTCTCCTTTTCCTATTCTGAGTCGATTCTGCATGCTTTAAGTGTGTTTGGTGGCTCAGAACCATCAAAAAACGTTGAAATATAGTTCAAATTAAATAAAAATCGACAAAAATACAGTTTCTAGCTAAAATTTGATGGTTTCGTTGCACTTTCCGAGCCCGTAGGGTATCTGAGTGGCTTAAAAGTACAAGAAAACACTTCAAAAGTGACGTTTCTGAAGAATTTTAACAGTTTTCTTGTATCTACGAACGCCAGAATGCATAAAATTGACCTAAACGTCTCCTTTTCCTATTCTGAGTCGATTCTGCTGCTTTAAGTGTGTTTGGTGGCTCAGAACCATCAAAAAACGTTGAAATATAGTTCAAATTAAATAAAAATCGACAAAAATACAGTTTCTAGCTAAAATTTGATGGTTTCGTTGCACTTTCCGAGCCCGTAGGGTATCTGAGTGGCTTAAAAGTAAAGAAAACACTTCAAAAGTGACGTTTCTGAAGAATTTTAACAGTTTTCTTGTATCTACGAACGTCAGAATGCATAAAATTGACCTAAACGTCTCCTTTTCCTATTCTGAATCGATTCTGCATGCTTTAAGTGTGTTTGGTGGTTCAGAACCATCAAAAAACGTTGAAATATAGTTCAAATTCAATAAAAATCGACAAAAATACAGTTTCTGGCTAAAATTTGATGGTTTCGTTGCACTTTCCGAGCCCGTTGGGTATCTGAGTGGCTTAAAAGTACAAGAAAACACTTCAAAAGTGACATTTCTGAAGAATTTTAACAGTTTTCTTGTATCTACGAACGCCAGAATGCATAAAATTGACCTAAACGTCTCCTTTTCCTATTCTGAGTCGATTCTGCATGCTTTAAGTGTGTTTGGTGGCTCAGAACCATCAAAAAACGTTGAAATATAGTTCAAATTCTATAAAAATCGACAAAAATACAGTTTCTAGCTAAAATTTGATGGTTTCGTTGCACTTTCCGAGCCCGTAGGGTATCTGAGTGGCTTAAAAGTACAAGAAAACACTTCAAAAGTGACGTTTCTGAAGAATTTTAACAGTTTTCTTGTATCTACCAACGCAGGAATGCATAAAATTGACCTAAACGTCTCCTTTTCCTATTCTGAGTCGATTCTGCATGCTTTAAGTGTGTTTGGTGGCTCAGAACCATCAAAATACGTTGAAATATAGTTCAAATTCAATAAAAATCGACAAAAATACAGTTTCTAGCTAAAATTTCATGGTTTCGTTGCACTTTCCGAGCCCGTAGGGTATCTGAGTGGCTTAAAAGTACAAGAAAACACTTCAAAAGTGACGTTTCTGAAGAATTTTAACAGTTTTCTTGTATCTACGAACGCCAGAATGCATAAAATTGACCTAAACGTCTCCTTTTCCTATTCTGAGTCGATTCTGCATGCTTTAAGTGTGTATGGTGGCTCAGAACCATCAAAAAACGTTGAAATGTAGTTCAAATTCAATAAAAATCGACAAAAATACAGTTTCTAGCTAAAATTTGATGGTTTCGTTGCACTTTCCGAGCCCGTAGGGTATCTGAGTGGCTTAAAAGTACAAGAAAACACTTCAAAAGTGACGTTTCTGAAGAATTTTAACAGTTTTCTTGTATCTACGAACGCCAGAATGCATAAAATTGACCTAAACGTCACCTTTTCCTATTCTGAGTCGATTCTGCATGCTTTAAGTGTGTTTGGTGGCTCAGAACCATCAAAAAACGTTGAAATATAGTTCAAATTCTATAAAAATCGACAAAAATACAGTTTCTAGCTAAAATTTGATGGTTTCGTTGCACTTTCCGAGCCCGTAGGGTATCTGAGTGGCTTAAAAGAACAAGAAAACACTTCAAAAGTGACGTTTCTGAAGAACTTTAACAGTTTTCTTGTATCTACGAACGCCAGAATGCATAAAATTGACCTAAACGTCTCCTTTTCCTATTCTGAGTCGATTCTGCATGCTTTAAGTGTGTTTGGTGGCTCAGAACCATCAAAAAACGTTGAAATATAGTTCAAATTCTATAAAAATCGACAAAAATACAGTTTCTAGCTAAAATTTGATGGTTTCGTTGCACTTTCCGAGCCCGTAGGTTATCTGAGTGGCTTAAAAGTACAAGAAAACACTCCAAAAGTGAGGTTTCTGAAGAATTTTAACAATTTTCTTGTATCTACGAACGCCAGAATGCATAAAATTGACCTAAACGTCTCCTTTTCCTATTCTGAGTCGATTCTGCATGCTTTAAGTGTGTTTGGTGGCTCAGAACCATCAAAAAACGTTGAATATAGTTCAAATTCAATAAAAATCGACAAAAATACAGTTTCTAGCTAAAATTTGATGGTTTCGTTGCACTTTCCGAGCCCGTAGGTTATCTGAGTGGCTTAAAAGTACAAGAAAACACTTCAAAAGTGACGTTTCTGAAGAATTTTAACAGTTTTCTTGTTTCTACGAACGCCAGAATGCATAAAATTGACCTAAACGTCTCCTTTTCCTATTCTGAGTCGATTCTGCATGCTTTAAGTGTGTTTGGTGGCTCAGAACCATCAAAAAACTTTGAAATATAGTTCAAATTCAATAAAAATCGACAAAAATACAGTTTCTAGCTAAAATTTGATGGTTTCGTTGCACTTTCCGAGCCCGTAGGGTATTTGAGTGGCTTAAAAGTACAAGAAAACACTTCAAAAGTGACGTTTATGAAGAATTTTAACAGTTTTCTTGTATCTACGAACGCCAGAATGCATAAAATTGACCTAAACGTCTCCTTTTCCTATTCTGAGTCGATTCTGCATGCTTTAAGTGTGTTTGGTGGCTCAGAACCATCAAAAAACGTTGAAATATAGTTCAAATTCAATAAAAATCGACAAAAATACAGTTTCTAGCTAAAATTTTATGGTTTCGTTGCACTTTCCGAGCCCATAGGGTATCTGAGTGGCTTAAAAGTACAAGAAAACACTTCAAAAGTGACGTTTCTGAAGAATTTTAACAGTTTTCTTGTATCTACCAACGCCAGAATGCATAAAATTGACCTAAACGTCTCCTTTTCCTATTCTGAGTCGATTCTGCATGCATTAAGTGTGTTTGGTGGCTCAGAACCATCAAAAAACGTTGAAATATAGTTCAAATTCAATAAAAATCGACAAAAATACAGTTTCTAGCTAAAATTTGATGGTTTCGTTGCACTTTCCGAGCCCGTAGGGTATCTGAGTTGCTTAAAAGTACAAGAAAACACTTCAAAAGTGAGGTTTCTGAAGAATTTTAACAGTTTTCTTGTATCTACGAACGCCAGAATGCATAAAATTGACCTAAACGTCACCTTTTCCTATTCTGAGTCGATTCTGCATGCTTTAAGTGTGTTTGGTGGCTCAGAACCATCAAAAAACGTTGAAATATAGTTCAAATTCTATAAAAATCGACAAAAATACAGTTTCTAGCTAAAATTTGATGGTTTCGTTGCACTTTCCGAGCCCGTAGGGTATCTGAGTGGCTTAAAAGTACAAGAAAACACTTCAAAAGTGACGTTTCTGAAGAACTTTAACAGTTTTCTTGTATCTACGAACGCCAGAATGCATAAAATTGACCTAAACGTCTCCTTTTCCTATTCTGAGTCGATTCTGCATGCTTTAAGTGTGTTTGGTGGCTCAGAACCATCAAAAAACGTTGAAATATAGTTCAAATTCTATAAAAATCGACAAAAATACAGTTTCTAGCTAAAATTTGATGGTTTCGTTGCACTTTCCGAGCCCGTAGGGTATCTGAGTGGCTTAAAATTACAAGAAAACACTTCAAAAGTGACGTTTCTGAAGAACTTTAACAGTTTTCTTGTATCTACGAACGCCAGAATGCATAAAATTGACCTAAACGTCTCCTTTTTCTATTCTGAGTCGATTCTGCATGCTTTAAGTGTGTTTGGTGGCTCAGAACCATCAAAAAACGTTGAAATATAGTTCAAATTCAATAAAAATCGACAAAAATACAGTTTCTAGCTAAAATTTGATGGTTTCGTTGCACTTTCCGAGCCCGTTGGGTATCTGAGTTGCTTAAAAGTACAAGAAAACACTTCAAAAGTGAGGTTTCTGAAGAATTTTAACAGTTTTCTTGTATCTACGAACGCCAGAATGCATAAAATTGACCTAAACGTCTCCTTTTCCTATTCTGAGTCGATTCTGCATGCTTTAAGTGTGTTTGGTGGCTCAGAACCATCAAAAAACGTTGAAATATAGTTCAAATTCAATAAAAATCGACAAAAATACAGTTTCTAGCTAAAATTTGATGGTTTCGTTGCACTTTCCGAGCCCGTAGGTTATCTGAGTGGCTTAAAAGTACAAGAAAACACTTCAAAAGTGAGGTTTCTGAAGAATTTTAACAATTTTCTTGTATCTACGAACGCCAGAATGCATAAAATTGACCTAAACGTCTCCTTTTCCTATTCTGAGTCGATTGTGCATGCTTTAAGTGTGTTTGGTGGCTCAGAACCATCAAAAAACGTTGAAATATAGTTCAAATTCAATAAAAATCGACAAAAATACAGTTTCTAGCTAAAATTTGATAGTTTCGTTGCACTTTCCGAGCCCGTAGGTTATCTGAGTGGCTTAAAAGTACAAGAAAACACTTCAAAAGTGACGTTTCTGAAGAATTTTAACAGTTTTCTTGTTTCTACGAACGCCAGAATGCATAAAATTGACCTAAACGTCTCCTTTTCCTATTCTGAGTCGATTCTGCATGCTTTAAGTGTGTTTGGTGGCTCAGAACCATCAAAAAACTTTGAAATATAGTTCAAATTCAATAAAAATCGACAAAAATACAGTTTCTAGCTAAAATTTGATGGTTTCGTTGCACTTTCCGAGCCCGTAGGGTATTTGAGTGGCTTAAAAGTACAAGAAAACACTTCAAAAGTGACGTTTATGAAGAATTTTAACAGTTTTCTTGTATCTACGAACGCCAGAATGCATAAAATTGACCTAAACGTCTCCTTTTCCTATTCTGAGTCGATTCTGCATGCTTTAAGTGTGTTTGGTGGCTCAGAACCATCAAAAAACGTTGAAATATAGTTCAAATTCAATAAAAATCGACAAAAATACAGTTTCTAGCTAAAATTTGATGGTTTCGTTGCACTTTCCGAGCCCATAGGGTATCTGAGTGGCTTAAAAGTACAAGAAAACACTTCAAAAGTGACGTTTCTGAAGAATTTTAACAGTTTTCTTGTATCTACCAACGCCAGAATGCATAAAATTGACCTAAACGTCTCCTTTTCCTATTCTGAGTCGATTCTGCATGCATTAAGTGTGTTTGGTGGCTCAGAACCATCAAAAAACGTTGAAATATAGTTCAAATTCAATAAAAATCGACAAAAATACAGTTTCTAGCTAAAATTTGATGGTTTCGTTGCACTTTCCGAGCCCGTAGGGTATCTGAGTTGCTTAAAAGTACAAGAAAACACTTCAAAAGTGAGGTTTCTGAAGAATTTTAACAGTTTTCTTGTATCTACGAACGCCAGAATGCATAAAATTGACCTAAACGTCACCTTTTCCTATTCTGAGTCGATTCTGCATGCTTTAAGTGTGTTTGGTGGCTCAGAACCATCAAAAAACGTTGAAATATAGTTCAAATTCTATAAAAATCGACAAAAATACAGTTTCTAGCTAAAATTTGATGGTTTCGTTGCACTTTCCGAGCCCGTAGGGTATCTGAGTGGCTTAAAAGTACAAGAAAACACTTCAAAAGTGACGTTTCTGAAGAACTTTAACAGTTTTCTTGTATCTACGAACGCCAGAATGCATAAAATTGACCTAAACGTCTCCTTTTCCTATTCTGAGTCGATTCTGCATGCTTTAAGTGTGTTTGGTGGCTCAGAACCATCAAAAAACGTTGAAATATAGTTCAAATTCTATAAAAATCGACAAAAATACAGTTTCTAGCTAAAATTTGATGGTTTCGTTGCACTTTCCGAGCCCGTAGGGTATCTGAGTGGCTTAAAATTACAAGAAAACACTTCAAAAGTGACGTTTCTGAAGAATTTTAACAGTTTTCTTGTATCTACGAACGCCAGAATGCATAAAATTGACCTAAACGTCTCCTTTTTCTATTCTGAGTCGATTCTGCATGCTTTAAGTGTGTTTGGTGGCTCAGAACCATCAAAAAACGTTGAAATATAGTTCAAATTCAATAAAAATCGACAAAAATACAGTTTCTAGCTAAAATTTGATGGTTTCGTTGCACTTTCCGAGCCCGTTGGGTATCTGAGTTGCTTAAAAGTACAAGAAAACACTTCAAAAGTGAGGTTTCTGAAGAATTTTAACAGTTTTCTTGTATCTACGAACGCCAGAATGCATAAAATTGACCTAAACGTCTCCTTTTCCTATTCTGAGTCGATTCTGCATGCTTTAAGTGTGTTTGGTGGCTCAGAACCATCAAAAAACGTTGAAATATAGTTCAAATTCAATAAAAATCGACAAAAATACAGTTTCTAGCTAAAATTTGATGGTTTCGTTGCACTTTCCGAGCCCGTAGGTTATCTGAGTGGCTTAAAAGTACAAGAAAACACTTCAAAAGTGAGGTTTCTGAAGAATTTTAACAATTTTCTTGTATCTACGAACGCCAGAATGCATAAAATTGACCTAAACGTCTCCTTTTCCTATTCTGAGTCGATTGTGCATGCTTTAAGTGTGTTTGGTGGCTCAGAACCATCAAAAAACGTTGAAATATAGTTCAAATTCAATAAAAATCGACAAAAATACAGTTTCTAGCTAAAATTTTATAGTTTCGTTGCACTTTCCGAGCCCGTTGGGTATCTGAGTGGCTTAAAAGTACAAGAAAACACTTCAAAAGTGACGTTTCTGAAGAATTTTAACAGTTTTCTTGTATCTACGAACGCCAGAATGCATAAAATTGACCTAAACGTCTCCTTTTCCTATTCTGAGTCGATTCTGCATGCTTTAAGTGTGTTTGGTGGCTCAGAACCATCAAAAAACGTTGAAATATAGTTCAAATTCAATAAAAATCGACAAAAATACAGTTTCTAGCTAAAATTTGATGGTTTCGTTGCACTTTCCGAGCCCGTAGGGTATCTGAGTGGCTTAAAAGTACAAGAAAACACTTCAAAAGTGACGTTTCTGAAGAATTTTAACAGTTTTCTTGTATCTACGAACGCCAGAATGCATAAAATTGACCTAAACGTCTCCTTTTCCTATTCTGAGTCGATTCTGCATGCTTTAAGTGTGTTTGGTGGCTCAGAACCATCAAAAAACGTTGAAATATAGTTCAAATTAAATAAAAATCGACAAAAATACAGTTTCTAGCTAAAATTTGATGGTTTCGTTGCACTTTCCGAGCCCGTAGGGTATCTGAGTGGCTTAAAAGTACAAGAAAACACTTCAAAAGTGACGTTTCTGAAGAATTTTAACAGTTTTCTTGTATCTACGAACGCCAGAATGCATAAAATTGACCTAAACGTCTCCTTTTCCTATTCTGAGTCGATTCTGCATGCTTTAAGTGTGTTTGGTGGCTCAGAACCATCAAAAAACGTTGAAATATAGTTCAAATTAAATAAAAATCGACAAAAATACAGTTTCTAGCTAAAATTTGATGGTTTCGTTGCACTTTCCGAGCCCGTAGGGTATCTGAGTGGCTTAAAAGTACAAGAAAACACTTCAAAAGTGACGTTTCTGAAGAATTTTAACAGTTTTCTTGTATCTACGAACGCCAGAATGCATAAAATTGAGCTAAACGTCTCCATTTCCTATTCTGAGTCGATTCTGCATGCTTTAAGTGTGTTTGGTGGCTCAGAACCATCAAAAAACGTTGAAATATAGTTCAAATTCAATAAAAATCGACAAAAATACAGTTTCTAGCTAAAATTTAATGGTTTCGTTGCACTTTCCGAGCCCGTAGGGTATCTGAGTGGCTTAAAAGTACAAGAAAACACTTCAAAAGTGACGTTTCTGAAGAATTTTAACAGTTTTTTTGTATCTACGAACGCCAGAATGCATAAAATTGACCTAAACGTCTCCTTTTCCTATTCTGAGTCGATTCTGCATGCTTTAAGTGTGTTTGGCGGCTCAGAACCATCAAAAAACGTTGAAATATAGTTAAAATTCAATAAAAATCGACAAAAATACAGTTTCTAGCTAAAACTTGATGGTTTCGTTGCACTTTCCGAGCCCGTAGGGTATCTGAGTGGCTTAAAAGTACAAGAAAACACTTCAAAAGTGACGTTTCTGAAGAATTTTAACAGTTTTCTTGTATCTACAAACGCCAGAATGCATAAAATTGACCTAAACGTCTCCTTTTCCTATTCTGAGTCGATTCTGCATGCTTTAAGTGTGTTTGGTGGCTCAGAACCATCAAAAAACGTTGAAATATAGTTCAAATTCAATAAAAATCGACAAAAATACTGTTTCTAGCTAAAATTTGATGGTTTCGTTGCACTTTCCGAGCCCGTAGGGTATCTGAGTGGCTTAAAAGTACAAGAAAACACTTCAAAAGTGACGTTTCTGAAGAATTTTAACAGTTTTCTTGTATCTACGAACGTCAGAATGCATAAAATTGACCTAAACGTCTCCTTTTCCTATTCTGAATCGATTCTGCATGCTTTAAGTGTGTTTGGTGGTTCAGAACCATCAAAAAACGTTGAAATATAGTTCAAATTCAATAAAAATCGACAATAATACAGTTTCTAGCTAAAATTTGATGGTTTCGTTGCACTTTCCGAGCCCGTTGGGTATCTGAGTGGCTTAAAAGTACAAGAAAACACTTCAAAAGTGACGTTTCTGAAGAATTTTAACAGTTTTCTTGTTTCTACGAACGCCAGAATGCATAAAATTGACCTAAACGTCTCCTTTTCCTATTCTGAGTCGATTCTGCATGCTTTAAGTGTGTTTGGTGGCTCAGAACCATCAAAAAACGTTGAAATATAGTTCAAATTAAATAAAAATCGACAAAAATACAGTTTCTAGCTAAAATTTGATGGTTTCGTTGCACTTTCCGAGCCCGTAGGGTATCTGAGTGGCTTAAAAGTACAAGAAAACACTTCAAAAGTGACGTTTCTGAAGAATTTTAACAGTTTTCTTGTATCTACGAACGCCAGAATGCATAAAATTGAGCTAAACGTCTCCATTTCCTATTCTGAGTCGATTCTGCATGCTTTAAGTGTGTTTGGTGGCTCAGAACCATCAAAAAACGTTGAAATATAGTTCAAATTCAATAAAAATCGACAAAAATACAGTTTCTAGCTAAAATTTAATGGTTTCGTTGCACTTTCCGAGCCCGTAGGGTATCTGAGTGGCTTAAAAGTACAAGAAAACACTTCAAAAGTGACGTTTCTGAAGAATTTTAACAGTTTTTTTGTATCTACGAACGCCAGAATGCATAAAATTGACCTAAACGTCTCCTTTTCCTATTCTGAGTCGATTCTGCATGCTTTAAGTGTGTTTGGCGGCTCAGAACCATCAAAAAACGTTGAAATATAGTTAAAATTCAATAAAAATCGGCAAAAATACAGTTTCTAGCTAAAATTTGATGGTTTCGTTGCACTTTCCGAGCCCGTAGGGTATCTGAGTGGCTTAAAAGTACAAGAAAACACTTCAAAAGTGACGTTTCTGAAGAATTTTAACAGTTTTCTTGTATCTACAAACGCCAGAATGCATAAAATTGACCTAAACGTCTCCTTTTCCTATTCTGAGTCGATTCTGCATGCTTTAAGTGTGTTTGGTGGCTCAGAACCATCAAAAAACGTTGAAATATAGTTCAAATTCAATAAAAATCGACAAAAATACTGTTTCTAGCTAAAATTTGATGGTTTCGTTGCACTTTCCGAGCCCGTAGGGTATCTGAGTGGCTTAAAAGTACAAGAAAACACTTCAAAAGTGACGTTTCTGAAGAATTTTAACAGTTTTCTTGTATCTACGAACGTCAGAATGCATAAAATTGACCTAAACGTCTCCTTTTCCTATTCTGAATCGATTCTGCATGCTTTAAGTGTGTTTGGTGGTTCAGAACCATCAAAAAACGTTGAAATATAGTTCAAATTCAATAAAAATCGACAATAATACAGTTTCTAGCTAAAATTTGATGGTTTCGTTGCACTTTCCGAGCCCGTTGGGTATCTGAGTGGCTTAAAAGTACAAGAAAACACTTCAAAAGTGACATTTCTGAAGAATTTTAACAGTTTTCTTGTATCTACGAACGCCAGAATGCATAAAATTGACCTAAACGTCTCCTTTTCCTATTCTGAGTCGATTCTGCATGCTTTAAGTGTGTTTGGTGGCTCAGAACCATCAAAAAACGTTGAAATATAGTTCAAATTCTATAAAAATCGACAAAAATACAGTTTCTAGCTAAAATTTGATGGTTTCGTTGCACTTTCCGAGCCCGTTGGGTATCTGAGTGGCTTAAAAGTACAAGAAAACACTTCAAAAGTGACGTTTCTGAAGAATTTTAACAGTTTTCTTGTATCTACCAACGCAGGAATGCATAAAATTGACCTAAACGTCTCCTTTTCCTATTCTGAGTCGATTCTGCATGCTTTAAGTGTGTTTGGTGGCTCAGAACCATCAAAAAACGTTGAAATATAGTTCAAATTCAATAAAAATCGACAAAAATACAGTTTCTAGCTAAAATTTGATGGTTTCGTTGCACTTTCCGAGCCCGTAGGGTATTTGAGTGGCTTAAAAGTACAAGAAAACACTTCAAAAGTGACGTTTCTGAAGAATTTTAACAGTTTTCTTGTATCTACGAACGCCAGAATGCATAAAATTGACCTAAACGTCTCCTTTTCCTATTCTGAGTCGATTCTGCATGCTTTAAGTGTGTTTGGTGGCTCAGAACCATCAAAAAACGTTGAAATATAGTTCAACTTCTATAAAAATCGACAAAAATACAGTTTCTAGCTAAAATTTGATGGTTTCGTTGCACTTTCCGAGCCCGTAGGGTATCTGAGTGGCTTAAAAGTACAAGAAAACACTTCAAAAGTGACGTTTCTGAAGAATTTTAACAGTTTTCTTGTATCTACGAACGCCAGAATGCATAAAATTGACCTAAACGTCTCCTTTTCCTATTCTGAGTCGATTCTGCATGCTTTAAGTGTGTTTGGTGGCTCAGAACCATCAAAAAACGTTGAAATATAGTTCAAATTCTATAAAAATCGACAAAAATACAGTTTCTAGCTAAAATTTGATGGTTTCGTTGCACTTTCCGAGCCCGTAGGTTATCTGAGTGGCTTAAAAGTACAAGAAAACACTTCAAAAGTGAGGTTTCTGAAGAATTTTAACAATTTTCTTGTATCTACGAACGCCAGAATGCATAAAATTGACCTAAACGTCTCCTTTTCCTATTCTGAGTCGATTCTGCATGCTTTAAGTGTGTTTGGTGGCTCAGAACCATCAAAAAACGTTGAATATAGTTCAAATTCAATAAAAATCGACAAAAATACAGTTTCTAGCTAAAATTTGATGGTTTCGTTGCACTTTCCGAGCCCGTAGGTTATCTGAGTGGCTTAAAAGTACAAGAAAACACTTCAAAAGTGACGTTTCTGAAGAATTTTAACAGTTTTCTTGTTTCTACGAACGCCAGAATGCATAAAATTGACCTAAACGTCTCCTTTTCCTATTCTGAGTCGATTCTGCATGCTTTAAGTGTGTTTGGTGGCTCAGAACCATCAAAAAACGTTGAAATATAGTTCAAATTCAATAAAAATCGTCAAAAATACAGTTTCTAGCTAAAATTTGATGGTTTCGTTGCACTTTCCGAGCCCGTAGGGTATTTGAGTGGCTTAAAAGTACAAGAAAACACTTCAAAAGTGACGTTTCTGAAGAATTTTTACAGTTTTCTTGTATCTACGAACGCCAGAATGCATAAAATTGACCTAAACGTCTCCTTTTCCTATTCTGAGTCGATTCTGCATGCTTTAAGTGTGTTTGGTGGCTCAGAACCATCAAAAAACGTTGAAATATAGTTCAAATTCTATAAAAATCGACAAAAATACAGTTTCTAGCTAAAATTTGATGGTTTCGTTGCACTTTCCGAGCCCGTAGGGTATCTGAGTGGCTTAAAAGTACAAGAAAACACTTCAAAAGTGACGTTTCTGAAGAATTTTAACAGTTTTCTTGTATCTACGAACGCCAGAATGCATAAAATTGACCTAAACGTCTCCTTTTCCTATTCTGAGTCGATTCTGCATGCTTTAAGTGTGTTTGGTGGCTCAGAACCATCAAAAAACGTTGAAATATAGTTCAAATTCTATAAAAATCGACGAAAATACAGTTTCTAGCTAAAATTTGATGGTTTCGTTGCACTTTCCGAGCCCGTAGGTTATCTGAGTGGCTTAAAAGTACAAGAAAACACTTCAAAAGTGAGGTTTCTGAAGAATTTTAACAATTTTCTTGTATCTACGAACGCCAGAATGCATAAAATTGACCTAAACGTCTCCTTTTCCTATTCTGAGTCGATTCTGCATGCTTTAAGTGTGTTTGGTGGCTCAGAACCATCAAAAAACGTTGAATATAGTTCAAATTCAATAAAAATCGACAAAAATACAGTTTCTAGCTAAAATTTGATGGTTTCGTTGCACTTTCCGAGCCCGTAGGTTATCTGAGTGGCTTAAAAGTACAAGAAAACACTTCAAGAGTGACGTTTCTGAAGAATTTTAACAGTTTTCTTGTTTCTACGAACGCCAGAATGCATAAAATTGACCTAAACGTCTCCTTTTCCTATTCTGAGTCGATTCTGCATGCTTTAAGTGTGTTTGGTGGCTCAGAACCATCAAAAAACGTTGAAATATAGTTCAAATTCAATAAAAATCGACAAAAATACAGTTTCTAGCTAAAATTTGATGGTTTCGTTGCACTTTCCGAGCCCGTAGGGTATTTGAGTGGCTTAAAAGTACAAGAAAACACTTCAAAAGTGACGTTTCTGAAGAATTTTAACAGTTTTCTTGTATCTACGAACGCCAGAATGCATAAAATTGACCTAAACGTCTCCTTTTCCTATTCTGAGTCGATTCTGCATGCTTTAAGTGTGTTTGGTGGCTCAGAACCATCAAAAAACGTTGAAATATAGTTCAAATTCAATAAAAATCGACAAAAATACAGTTTCTAGCTAAAATTTGATGGTTTCGTTGCACTTTCCGAGCCCGTAGGGTATCTGAGTGGCTTAAAAGTACAAGAAAACACTTCAAAAGTGACGTTTCTGAAGAATTTTAACAGTTTTCTTGTATCTACGAACGCCAGAATGCATAAAATTGACCTAAACGTCTCCTTTTCCTATTCTGAGTCGATTCTGCATGCTTTAAGTGTGTTTGGTGGCTCAGAACCATCAAAAAACGTTGAAATATAGTTCAAATTCAATAAAAATCGACAAAAATACAGTTTCTAGCTAAAATTTGATGGTTTCGTTGCACTTTCCGAGTCCGTAGGGTATCTGAGTGGCTTAAAAGTACAAGAAAACACTTCAAAAGTGACGTTTCTGAAGAATTTTACAGTTTTCTTGTATCTACGAACGCCAGAATGCATAAAATTGACCTAAACGTCGCCTTTTCCTATTCTGAGTCGATTCTGCATGCTTTAAGTGTGTTTGGTGGCTCAGAACCATCAAAAAACGTTGAAATATAGTTCAAATTCAATAAAAATCGACAAAAATACAGTTTCTAGCTAAAATTTGATGGTTTCGTTGCACTTTCCGAGCCCGTAGGGTATCTGAGTGGCTTAAAAGTACAAGAAAACACTTCAAAAGTGACGTTTCTGAAAAATTTTAACAGTTTTCTTGTATCTACGAACGCCAGAATGCATAAAATTGACCTAAACGTCTCCTTTTATAATAATAATAATAATAAACTTTATTTCCATCGGACAATTCTGCCCATAGTGGACATAGATACACTAATATATTACTTTAACTTAAAAATAAATTTACTAAACACTAAAAACTATAAACCAATCGGAATAAAAAATAAGTAATATGAATAAGTAATAAGAAACAACAATAAAAAACTTAATAGTTCATAAGCACCAAAATAAAAAGTTAGAAATTCCTGCTTTTAATCCTTAATTGACATTAATTTTTTACGCATGGCCTTTGTTTGAAACTTATCATGAAAAATATCAATGTCCTGATTGCAAACACTATTGTACAATCTAAAGCACTTAATTAGAGTAGAGTTAAAATGGTGATACGTTCGAGGAATTGCAAAATAAAAAATGTTAACATTTCTGCGTGTAAAATTAGGAACAACAATTTTTATTTCACTCAGCAAATTATAACTACATATTCCACCACATACAATCTTTTGAAGGAACGATAAAAGAAACATATTCCGTCTAGATAACAGACTGTCCTCATTAACAATGCGAAGTAAATCAGCATGATCATGATGCCTTATAGGATAGTAACCAAAAGTCTTGAAATACATAAATTTACAAAATTTCCTATTAACCAATTCAAGAGCGTCTATATAGATTTGATGATGAGGTGTCTAGATAATACAACAATACTCCAACTTTGAACGCACAAGTGCATAGAAAAGAATTCTAATGCATGATAAGTTATCAAATTCTCTGGCAATTCTAAAAATAAAACCTAAAGTTTTCAACGTGGTATTTATCAATTGCAATATTTGAGGCACAAAAGTTAATTCATTGTCGATGATAATACCTAAGTCTGACAATTGATCAACCTGGATTAGTACCCTACCATTTATATTATAATAAAAATAAATATGATTTTTCTTCCTAGAAAATTTTAGAACCCTACACTTATCTTTGTTAACCTCCAAACAGTTTCTTTTACACCAATAAATGAAATTATCTAAGTCCTGTTGCAGTTCAAGACAATCATCATATGAATTAATGACTTTGGCAATTTTTTTATCATCAGCATACAGATACGCATGAGAACTAATGTTATCTAACACATCATTAAAGAACAAAATGAACAATAGCGGTCCTAAATTCGAACCCTGGGCAACACCTGAATGAGCACAAAAACTCCCTGAGACAAAACCCTTATATTCTACATATTGCACTCTTTTTGTTATAACAGATTGCATCAAAGAAACTAATCCGTCACATAAGCCAAAATTTCTAAGTTTTTTTAATAGAATGCAGTGGTGAACCTTATCAAATGCCTTCGACAGATCTGTATATATAACGTCAACTTCATTACCTTTATCTAATTCTTGTGAAATAAAATTAGTAAATTCACACAAATTTGTTGCTGTCGATTTTCCCTTAACAAATCCATGTTGCTCAGGCATAATCATATTATTGACATGAGAGTATATGATATTGCTCAACATGGATTCATATAACTTAGCGAAATTTGATAAAATTGCTATCGGCCTATAATTTTTTACGCACCCTTTGTCCCCAGATTTAAAAATAGGACACACTCTCGATTGCTTCCACACTACAGGATATTCTGACTTCAGTGCAATTAGGTTGAATATTCGCGCTAACGGAGCCGCAAAACTTCTTATACAATCGACAACAATGAAGGCCGGAATATTGTCAGGACCACTAACACTGTTACTCTTTAGTTTTTTACCCGCTCTAACTATCATATCTTCATCAATCTTAAAGTTGTGCATCATGTTAACACCACCACAGTCCTTTAAATCATACTCAAGCGAAGGACAACAAGACAACTTACAAAATTCACACTGTTTACTTACGTCCTTGCTTACACAGACATCTTCACATACATGTTTTACATAAACACCCGCAAAAAACTGAGCAAAAACATTGACAATTGCTTGAGAAGATGAAAATTCTTGATCTTCATGTACTACAACTCCTGGTATGCTGGTTGTTCTTTTCTTGGAGTTTACAAAAGACCAAAACGTTTTGGGATCATTTAATATAGAATTTTGTGTATTACGCAGGAAGATGTCATAATTATTACGAATGTCACGCTCAATTTGTTGTCTTAAGCATCTAAGATTTTCCAAGATGTGGGGAGATTTAGTTTTCCGATATTCATTCCAATAATGTTTTTTCAATTTTATATTGTTAATTATCGTTTTAGTAAACCAAACAGGATATGTATCGGTCAAGTTTGAGAACTTACAAGTCCGAACATGCTTCGAGAAGATTTTGTATAAAGTATCGTATAGATAATCGCATGCTAAGTTCACATTGTCAATGTTATTTATTACGGTCCAGTCAATAGCTGCGATTTCAGCATACAATTGAGGAAAATTGGCTTTTTTAAAATTAAACCTAATGTTGTGTCCGTTACCTTCAAAGAACGTGTTGTTTGGCTTAACACTCTCTATAAAAATTCTCAGACATGGATGATGCACATCTTCTTGTAGAAGTGGTAATGGTTCCCTAATTACTTCAGTATTCAATTGATTATTTGATAAGACCAGATCCAGTAACCTATTGTTTACATTCACAATTGCATTACTCTGTTTTAAGTCATTTAATGTTATGAAATTATTATAAGTATTGTAAAAACCAGTTGTTCTATTTCCAAGCGTACACTCATTCAGTTCTGGAATGTTAAAATCTCCCAATATTAATACAGGATGGGTAAAGTCTACAGTATATTCAATATAATCAAAAATTTCAGCATAATCATTAATTAAACATGTAGGTGGTATGTACAAATTAATTATAGTTATCCAAAAGAATTTGTCTTCTGTTATCTTCACAACCACAAGATCAATTTCAGGTATAGGACTAATTAGGTGAATTTGCTGGACAAAAAATTTTGTATGCAACGCTAATAACACGCCACCTCCACGCCCACCAGTTGTTCTATCTGATCGAAAAACATTGTACGTAATTGGAAATAGTTCAGCTGAGAAAACATTATTATTAAGCCATGTTTCTGTTAGCGCAATAATATCGACATCAATTGCACATACATTAAGATAAGTTTCAGTTACTTTGGTATTAAGTCCTCTTACATTCTGGTATATTAAACTAATAGGTCTATATATTAATTCTTGATTCAGTTTTTTGATTTATTGTTCAACGCTACAATTTGCGGAACGCCACGAACATATTTTATTGTAATGTCTGTCTCACCTTTTGTTTTTCTTTCATTTAGTTCGTCACGTATTTTTCTCATATTTTCACGTTGCAACGGCGTAAGGTAAACACTTCAAAAGTGACGTTTCTGAAGAATTTTAACAGTTTTCTTGTATCTACGAACGCCAGAATGCATAAAATTGACCTAAACGTCTCCTTTTCCTATTCTGAGTCGATTCTGCATGCTTTAAGTGTGTTTGGTGGCTCAGAACCATCAAAAAACGTTGAAATATAGTTCAAATTCAATAAAAATCGACAAAAATACAGTTTCTAGCTAAAATTTGATGGTTTCGTTGCACTTTCCGAGCCCGTAGGGTATCTGAGTGGCTTAAAAGTACAAGAAAACACTTCAAAAGTGACGTTTCTGAAGAATTTTAACAGTTTTCTTGTATCTACGAACGCCAGAATGCATAAAATTGACCTAAACGTCTCCTTTTCCTATTCTGAGTCGATTCTGCATGCTTTAAGTGCGTTTGGTGGCTCAGAACCATCAAAAAACTTTGAAATATAGTTCAAATTCAATAAAAATCGACAAAAATACAGTTTCTAGCTAAAATTTGATGGTTTCGTTGCACTTTCCGAGCCCGTAGGGTATCTGAGTGGCTTAAAAGTACAAGAAAACACTTCAAAAGTGACGTTTCTGAAGAATTTTAACAGTTTTCTTGTATCTACGAACGCCAGAATGCATAAAATTGACCTAAACGTCTCCTTTTCCTATTCTGAGTCGATTCTGCATGCTTTAAGTGTGTTTGGTGGCTCAGAACCATCAAAAAACGTTGAAATATAGTTCAAATTCAATAAAAATCGACAAAAATACAGTTTCTAGCTAAAATTTGATGGTTTCGTTGCACTTTCCGAGCCCGTAGGGTATCTGAGTGGCTTAAAAGTACAAGAAAACACTTCAAAAGTGACGTTTCTGAAGAATTTTAACAGTTTTCTTGTATCTACGAACGCCAGAATGCATAAAATTGACCTAAACGTCTCCTTTTCCTATTCTGAGTCGATTCTGCATGCTTTAAGTGTGTTTGGTGGCTCAGAACCATCAAAAAACGTTGAAATATAGTTCAAATTCAATAAAAATCGACAAAAATACAGTTTCTAGCTAAAATTTGATGGTTTCGTTGCACTTTCCGAGCCCGTAGGGTATCTGAGTGGCTTAAAAGTACAAGAAAACACTTCAAAAGTGACGTTTCTGAAGAATTTTAACAGTTTTCTTGTATCTACGAACGCCAGAATGCATAAAATTGACCTAAACGTCTCCTTTTCCTATTCTGAGTCGATTCTGCATGCTTTAAGTGCGTTTGGTGGCTCAGAACCATCAAAAAACGTTGAAATATAGTTCAAATTCAATAAAAATCGACAAAAATACAGTTTCTAGCTAAAATTTGATGGTTTCGTTGCACTTTCCGAGCCCGTAGGGTATCTGAGGGGCTTAAAAGTACAAGACAACACTTCAAAAGTGACGTTTCTGAAGAATTTTAACAGTGTTCTTGTATCGACGAACGCCAGAATGCATAAAATTGACCTAAACGTCTCCTTTTCCTATTCTGAGTCGATTCTGCATGCTTTAAGTGTGTTTGGTGGCTCAGAACCATCAAAAAACGTTGAAATATAGTTCAAATTCAATAAAAATCGACAAAAATACAGTTTCTAGCTAAAATTTGATGGTTTCGTTGCACTTTCCGAGCCCGTAGGGTATCTGAGTGGCTTAAAAGTACAAGAAAACACTTCAAAAGTGACGTTTCTGAAGAATTTTAACAGTTTTCTTGTATCTACGAACGCCAGAATGCATAAAATTGACCTAAACGTCTCCTTTTCCTATTCTGAGTCGATTCTGCATGCTTTAAGTGTGTTTGGTGGCTCAGAACCATCAAAAAACGTTGAAATATAGTTCAAATTCAATAAAAATCGACAAAAATACAGTTTCTAGCTAAAATTTGATGGTTTCGTTGCACTTTCCGAGCCCGTAGGGTATCTGAGTGGCTTAAAAGTACAAGTAAACACTTCAAAAGTGACGTTTCTGAAGAATTTTAACAGTTTTCTTGTATCTACGAACGCCAGAATGCATAAAATTGACCTAAACGTCTCCTTTTCCTATTCTGAGTCGATTCTGCATGCTTTAAGTGTGTTTGGTGGCTCAGAACCATCAAAAAACGTTGAAATATAGTTCAAATTCAATAAAAATCGACAAAAATACAGTTTCTAGCTAAAATTTGATGGTTTCGTTGCACTTTCCGAGCCCGTAGGGTATCTGAGTGGCTTAAAAGTACAAGAAAACACTTCAAAAGTGACGTTTCTGAAGAATTTTAACAGTTTTCTTGTATCTACGAACGCCAGAATGCATAAAATTGACCTAAACGTCTCCTTTTCCTATTCTGAGTCGATTCTGCATGCTTTAAGTGTGTTTGGTGGCTCAGAACCATCAAAAAACGTTGAAATATAGTTCAAATTCAATAAAAATCGACAAAAATATAGTTTCTAGCTAAAATTTGATGGTTTCGTTGCACTTTCCGAGCCCGTAGGGTATCTGAGTGGCTTAAAAGTACAAGAAAACACTTCAAAAGTGACGTTTCTGAAGAATTTTAACAGTTTTCTTGTATCTACGAACGCCAGAATGCATAAAATTGACCTAAACGTCTCCTTTTCCTATTCTGAGTCGATTCTGCATGCTTTAAGTGTGTTTGGTGGCTCAGAACCATCAAAAAACGTTGAAATATAGTTCAAATTCAATAAAAATCGACAAAAATACAGTTTCTAGCTAAAATTTGATGGTTTCGTTGCACTTTCCGAGCCCGTAGGATATCTGAGTGGCTTAAAAGTACAAGAAAACACTTCAAAAGTGACGTTTCTGAAGAATTTTAACAGTTTTCTTGTATCTACGAACGCCAGAATGCATAAAATTGACCTAAACGTCTCCTTTTCCTATTCTGAGTCGATTCTGCATGCTTTAAGTGTGTTTGGTGGCTCAGAACCATCAAAAAACGTTGAAATATAGTTCAAATTCAATAAAAATCGACAAAAATACAGTTTCTAGCTAAAATTTTATGGTTTCGTTGCACTTTCCGAGCCCGTAGGGTATCTGAGTGGCTTAAAAGTACAAGAAAACACTTCAAAAGTGACGTTTCTGAAGAATTTTAACAGTTTTCTTGTATCTACGAACGCCAGAATGCATAAAATTGACCTAAACGTCTCCTTTTCCTATTCTGAGTCGATTCTGCATGCTTTAAGTGTGTTTGGTGGCTCAGAACCATCAAAAAACGTTGAAATGTAGTTCAAATTCAATAAAAATCGACAAAAATACAGTTTCTAGCTAAAATTTGATGGTTTCGTTGCACTTTCCGAGCCCGTAGGATATCTGAGTGGCTTAAAAGTACAAGAAAACACTTCAAAAGTGACGTTTCTGAAGAATTTTAACAGTTTTCTTGTATCTACGAACGCCAGAATGCATAAAATTGACCTAAACGTCTCCTTTTCCTATTCTGAGTCGATTCTGCATGCTTTAAGTGTGTTTGGTGGCTCAGAACCATCAAAAAACGTTGAAATATAGTTCAAATTCAATAAAAATCGACAAAAATACAGTTTCTAGCTAAAATTTGATGGTTTCGTTGCACTTTCCGAGCCCGTAGGGTATCTGAGTGGCTTAAAAGTACAAGAAAACACTTCAAAAGTGACGTTTCTGAAGAATTTTAACAGTTTTCTTGTATCTACGAACGCCAGAATGCATAAAATTGACCTAAACGTCTCCTTTTCCTATTCTGAGTCGATTCTGCATGCTTTAAGTGTGTTTGGTGGCTCAGAACCATCAAAAAACGTTGAAATATAGTTCAAATTCAATAAAAATCGACAAAAATACAGTTTCTAGCTAAAATTTGATGGTTTCGTTGCACTTTCCGAGCCCGTAGGGTATCTGAGTGGCTTAAAAGTACAAGAAAACACTTCAAAAGTGACGTTTCTGAAGAATTTTAACAGTTTTCTTGTATCTACGAACGCCAGAATGCATAAAATTGACCTAAACGTCTCCTTTTCCTATTCTGAGTCGATTCTGCATGCTTTAAGTGTGTTTGGTGGCTCAGAACCATCAAAAAACGTTGAAATATAGTTCAAATTCAATAAAAATCGACAAAAATACAGTTTCTAGCTAAAATTTGATGGTTTCGTTGCACTTTCCGAGCCCGTAGGGTATCTGAGTGGCTTAAAAGTACAAGAAAACACTTCAAAAGTGACGTTTCTGAAGAATTTTAACAGTTTTCTTGTATCTACGAATGCCAGAATGCATAAAATTGACCTAAACGTCTCCTTTTCCTATTCTGAGTCGATTCTGCATGCTTTAAGTGTGTTTGGTGGCTCAGAACCATCAAAAAACGTTGAAATATAGTTCAAATTCAATAAAAATCGACAAAAATACAGTTTCTAGCTAAAATTTGATGGTTTCGTTGCACTTTCCGAGCCCGTAGGGTATCTGAGTGGCTTAAAAGTACAAGAAAACACTTCAAAAGTGACGTTTCTGAAGAATTTTAACAGTTTTCTTGTATCTACGAACGCCAGAATGCATAAAATTGACCTAAACGTCTCCTTTTCCTATTCTGAGTCGATTCTGCATGCTTTAAGTGTGTTTGGTGGCTCAGAACCATCAAAAAACGTTGAAATATAGTTTAAATTCAATAAAAATCGACAAAAATACAGTTTCTAGCTAAAATTTGATGGTTTCGTTGCACTTTCCGAGCCCGTAGGGTATCTGAGTGGCTTAAAAGTACAAGAAAACACTTCAAAAGTGACGTTTCTGAAGAATTTTAACAGTTTTCTTGTATCTACGAACGCCAGAATGCATAAAATTGACCTAAACGTCTCCTTTTCCTATTCTGAGTCGATTCTGCATGCTTTAAGTGTGTTTGGTGGCTCAGAACCATCAAAAAACGTTGAAATATAGTTCAAATTCAATAAAAATCGACAAAAATACAGTTTCTAGCTAAAATTTGATGGTTTCGTTGCACTTTCCGAGCCCGTAGGGTATCTGAGTGGCTTAAAAGTACAAGAAAACACTTCAAAAGTGACGTTTCTGAAGAATTTTAACAGTTTTCTTGTATCTACGAACGCCAGAATGCATAAAATTGACCTAAACGTCTCCTTTTCCTATTCTGAGTCGATTCTGCATGCTTTAAGTGTGTTTGGTGGCTCAGAACCATCAAAAAACGTTGAAATATAGTTCAAATTCAATAAAAATCGACAAAAATACAGTTTCTAGCTAAAATTTGATGGTTTCGTTGCACTTTCCGAGCCCGTAGGGTATCTGAGTGGCTTAAAAGTACAAGAAAACACTTCAAAAGTGACGTTTCTGAAGAATTTTAACAGTTTTCTTGTATCTACGAACGCCAGAATGCATAAAATTGACCTAAACGTCTCCTTTTCCTATTCTGAGTCGATTCTGCATGCTTTAAGTATGTTTGGTGGCTCAGAACCATCAAAAAACGTTGAAATATAGTTCAAATTCAATAAAAATCGACAAAAATACAGTTTCTAGCTAAAATTTGATGGTTTCGTTGCACTTTCCGAGCCCGTAGGGTATCTGAGTGGCTTAAAAGTACAAGAAAACACTTCAAAAGTGACGTTTCTGAAGAATTTTAACAGTTTTCTTGTATCTACGAACGCCAGAATGCATAAAATTGACCTAAACGTCTCCTTTTCCTATTCTGAGTCGATTCTGCATGCTTTAAGTGTGTTTGGTGGCTCAGAACCATCAAAAAACGTTGAAATATAGTTCAAATTCAATAAAAATCGACAAAAATACAGTTTCTAGCTAAAATTTGATGGTTTCGTTGCACTTTCCGAGCCCGTAGGGTATCTGAGTGGCTTAAAAGTACAAGAAAACACTTCAAAAGTGACGTTTCTGAAGAATTTTAACAGTTTTCTTGTATCTACGAACGCCAGAATGCATAAAATTGACCTAAACGTCTCCTTTTCCTATTCTGAGTCGATTCTGCATGCTTTAAGTGTGTTTGGTGGCTCAGAACCATCAAAAAACGTTGAAATATAGTTCAAATTCAATAAAAATCGACAAAAATACAGTTTCTAGCTAAAATTTGATGGTTTCGTTGCACTTTCCGAGCCCGTAGGGTATCTGAGTGGCTTAAAAGTACAAGAAAACACTTCAAAAGTGACGTTTCTGAAGAATTTTAACAGTTTTCTTGTATCTACGAACGCCAGAATGCATAAAATTGACCTAAACGTCTCCTTTTCCTATTCTGAGTCGATTCTGCAGGCTTTAAGTGTGTTTGGTGGCTCAGAACCATCAAAAAACGTTGAAATATAGTTCAAATTCAATAAAAATCGACAAAAATACAGTTTCTAGCTAAAATTTGATGGTTTCGTTGCACTTTCCGAGCCCGTAGGGTATCTGAGTGGCTTAAAAGTACAAGAAAACACTTCAAAAGTGACGTTTCTGAAGAATTTTAACAGTTTTCTTGTATCTACGAACGCCAGAATGCATAAAATTGACCTAAACGTCTCCTTTTCCTATTCTGAGTCGATTCTGCATGCTTTAAGTGTGTTTGGTGGCTCAGAACCATCAAAAAACGTTGAAATATAGTTCAAATTCAATAAAAATCGACAAAAATACAGTTTCTAGCTAAAATTTGATGGTTTCGTTGCACTTTCCGAGCCCGTAGGGTATCTGAGTGGCTTAAAAGTACAAGAAAACACTTCAAAAGTGACGTTTCTGAAGAATTTTAACAGTTTTCTTGTATCTACGAACGCCAGAATGCATAAAATTGACCTAAACGTCTCCTTTTCCTATTCTGAGTCGATTCTGCATGCTTTAAGTGTGTTTGGTGGCTCAGAACCATCAAAAAACGTTGAAATATAGTTCAAATTCAATAAAAATCGACAAAAATACAGTTTCTAGCTAAAATTTGATGGTTTCGTTGCACTTTCCGAGCCCGTAGGGTATCTGAGTGGCTTAAAAGTACAAGAAAACACTTCAAAAGTGACGTTTCTGAAGAATTTTAACAGTTTTCTTGTATCTACGAACGCCAGAATGCATAAAATTGACCTAAACGTCTCCTTTTCCTATTCTGAGTCGATTCTGCATGCTTTAAGTGTGTTTGGTGGCTCAGAACCATCAAAAAACGTTGAAATATAGTTCAAATTCAATAAAAATCGACAAAAATACAGTTTCTAGCTAAAATTTGATGGTTTCGTTGCACTTTCCGAGCCCGTAGGGTATCTGAGTGGCTTAAAAGTACAAGAAAACACTTCAAATTGACGTTTCTGAAGAATTTTAACAGTTTTCTTGTATCTACGAACGCCAGAATGCATAAAATTGACCTAAACGTCTCCTTTTCCTATTCTGAGTCGATTCTGCATGCTTTAAGTGTGTTTGGTGGCTCAGAACCATCAAAAAACGTTGAAATATAGTTCAAATTCAATAAAAATCGACAAAAATACAGTTTGTAGCTAAAATTTGATGGTTTCGTTGCACTTTCCGAGCCCGTAGGGTATCTGAATGGCTTAAAAGTACAAGAAAACACTTCAAAAGTGACGTTTCTGAAGAATTTTAACAGTTTTCTTGTATCTACGAACGCCAGAATGCATAAAATTGACCTAAACGTCTCCTTTTCCTATTCTGAGTCGATTCTGCATGCTTTAAGTGTGTTTGGTGGCTCAGAACCATCAAAAAACGTTGAAATATAGTTCAAATTCAATAAAAATCGACAAAAATACAGTTTCTAGCTAAAATTTGATGGTTTCGTTGCACTTTCCGAGACCGTAGGGTATCTGAGTGGCTTAAAAGTACAAGAAAACACTTCAAAAGTGACGTTTCTGAAGAATTTTAACAGTTTTCTTGTATCTACGAACGCCAGAATGCATCAAATTGACCTAAACGTCTCCTTTTCCTATTCTGAGTCGATTCTGCATGCTTTAAGTGTGTTTGGTGGCTCAGAACCATCAAAAAACGTTGAAATATTGTTCAAATTCAATAAAAATCGACAAAAATACAGTTTCTAGCTAAAATTTGATGGTTTCGTTGCACTTTCCGAGCCCGTAGGGTATCTGAGTGGCTTAAAAGTACAAGAAAACACTTCAAAAGTGACGTTTCTGAAGAATTTTAACAGTTTTCTTGTATCTACGAACGCCAGAATGCATAAAATTGACCTAAACGTCTCCTTTTCCTATTCTGAGTCGATTCTGCATGCTTTAAGTGTGTTTGGTGGCTCAGAACCATCAAAAAACGTTGAAATATAGTTCAAATTCAATAAAAATCGACAAAAATACAGTTTCTAGCTAAAATTTGATGGTTTCGTTGCACTTTCCGAGCCCGTAGGGTATCTGAGTGGCTTAAAAGTACAAGAAAACACTTCAAAAGTGACGTTTCTGAAGAATTTTAACAGTTTTCTTGTATCTACGAACGCCAGAATGCATAAAATTGACCTAAACGTCTCCTTTTCCTATTCTGAGTCGATTCTGCATGCTTTAAGTGTGTTTGGTGGCTCAGAACCATCAAAAAACGTTGAAATATAGTTTAAATTCAATAAAAATCGACAAAAATACAGTTTCTAGCTAAAATTTGATGGTTTCGTTGCACTTTCCGAGCCCGTAGGGTATCTGAGTGGCTTAAAAGTACAAGAAAACACTTCAAAAGTGACGTTTCTGAAGAATTTTAACAGTTTTCTTGTATCTACGAACGCCAGAATGCATAAAATTGACCTAAACGTCTCCTTTTCCTATTCTGAGTCGATTCTGCATGCTTTAAGTGTGTTTGGTGGCTCAGAACCATCAAAAAACGTTGAAATATAGTTCAAATTCAATAAAAATCGACAAAAATACAGTTTCTAGCTAAAATTTGATGGTTTCGTTGCACTTTCCGAGCCCGTAGGGTATCTGAGTGGCTTAAAAGTACAAGAAAACACTTCAAAAGTGACGTTTCTGAAGAATTTTAACAGTTTTCTTGTATCTACGAACGCCAGAATGCATAAAATTGACCTAAACGTCTCCTTTTCCTATTCTGAGTCGATTCTGCATGCTTTAAGTGTGTTTGGTGGCTCAGAACCATCAAAAAACGTTGAAATATAGTTCAAATTCAATAAAAATCGACAAAAATACAGTTTCTAGCTAAAATTTGATGGTTTCGTTGCACTTTCCGAGCCCGTAGGGTATCTGAGTGGCTTAAAAGTACAAGAAAACACTTCAAAAGTGACGTTTCTGAAGAATTTTAACAGTTTTCTTGTATCTACGAACGCCAGAATGCATAAAATTGACCTAAACGTCTCCTTTTCCTATTCTGAGTCGATTCTGCATGCTTTAAGTATGTTTGGTGGCTCAGAACCATCAAAAAACGTTGAAATATAGTTCAAATTCAATAAAAATCGACAAAAATACAGTTTCTAGCTAAAA
>NW_026972798.1:0-22448 GCF_036711695.1 Zophobas morio | reverse complement strand
ATAAGTCAATACAACTAGAAGGGGGGATGAGTGAATGTGACATTTACTACGCTATTAAGCATCTGCTGATATATAACTCCAAGAAAATAAGAGGAAATCAGGATAAACTAAATGTTAGCCAACCAGGTTGTCCAATTAAAGTAGAACGAAAAAGAAAATAGGAAAAGTAGTAAACTTTTAACCCAAAAGTTGATGTAATAACCCTCTTTAAGTTCATCAAAGCAACCTCTTTGCGCTTAAAGCCTGAATACTAGACAACCAGCAGCAATATTATAACAATCCATTTTCTAAACATAAGGTGGCTAAGCAATCTTAAAGACCAAGCCCAAATTTTTTATCGGGGCATTCGGACGTATCTCTTTAGGATGTCTTCTGAAGACGTTGATTATGCAAAATGACCATTTTGGAAGATGTTAAGTATAACTGCCCTTCGCGTAGTAATTTTTGTTTAGACTATGGTATCTTTAACTAACTAGTAGAGAAAAATAATCAATATCTTTTATTGAAGTGCATTGCGCTACACCCGAGGTCTTTAGCCTCGGACAAGGGCGTAGTCACTGTTACTGTACACCTGTACTGTTTGCATTTAGACATTCTACCTCTATCCCCCTTAAAACCCTGACTGGTCTTTACTAGCTCTTAAATCTTAGACTTCTTGGCCAACAAAGGACAGAAATAAGCTTCGTTCAGCGTACCTTACTTGCACGGAACAAGAGCTTAACTTAGTAACGTAGCACGTTCCACCAAGGATTCCTATGACCTTTCTAGACATATTACAATGAACTGCTTGAAAGGTGATGATTGGCATAACTACCTTTCCACTTTGGTAGGAAGCGCTTACGCTCTAGGTAATCACCCTATTTACCTCCTACTCTGAGGGGCTCCTTTTTTGGTTAATAAACTTTTTGTTCCGTTAAGGCTAGTTTTATAAAAGTTAGTCATTACTAAGTTGAGAAGCTTTTCCTAGAAGAAGAGCAGGCTAGGAAGCCATATCAACCATATTATTTACAATAACCTTCTTGTATTGGTTTAATTTTTTGTTTTTTATAACGCGACAAAAGAGGTGTAAAACAAGTTTATTATAAAAGAGGAATATTTGCTAATGTACTAAAATTCCTTGGACAAAAATGGCAAAGAATTACAGCTAATAATTTATAAGAGTTGTGACTAATGCACTGGCGGGATTATATACTAAAAAAAAAAACTCAATAAAAATGAAATTACCCTCCTACATTGCGCTCCTTCGACTTATAATTGTTTGTTGTTGTCTACAGCGCTTAGAAACACTACTTACTAAAACAGTTAGTAACTCTCCTATATATATACTTATTCCTAATCTTGACCAGCCAATGAGCTTCCTTATATTGTATTTTTTTTTTTCACCTACTACTATTTCAGATCCGAAACGAATAGTTCCTACTGTTAACTATAACACCTTTAAGCTGAACAGAAAATGGAAAAGCAAGATGGTGTTTATTGAATTAGCTTGCCTCAAAATTAAAGGACTGAAACCCGCTAAGAATTCATTCCTATCTTCTTTTTTAATATTCGCAGACCCTTTCCAACAATCTGTTGCCAACCGCATAACCACATAAAGTTCATTTCCTGTATTTCTTCCCAATGGGCTATATATAATAATCTTTGTTATTTTCTCTTTACATTTTTGATTGGTTTTAAAGAATTCTTTCCACAGCTCTAAAAGTTTTTTTTTGGGATAAATAAGATTCACATTTTCGCGACAGTTGATCCTTGCTGCTACTTAGCTAAATTTATCAATTTCTGATTGAGTTTTTGAGTTTAGTTAATTTTTTATTTTTTCATATGCTCTTAAACAAATCTAGTTTCTTTTGTATTCTACTAGAAGCTTCTAACAAGAAACCATAATCTAGTAATAAAAAAAAATTTATTAAAACTAGAATTCTGGAGGCTCTGGTTAAAAAAAACTATCAAATGAGTTTAGAGTCTCCTGATTGAATTTCTATTTCCAACTAATACATCCACAGTCAAATGAATAATACATTAATTAAACACAAACAAAAAACTCATCTACTGGACAACTAAAACCTATTTCTTATCATTTGAAATTCCTTTTTGATCTAGAGTAAAAAGTTATAGAGAAACATAAAAAAGAATATTTAGAAACAAGAGAATACTTTACATAAAAAATTTTATAAAATCGATGAAAACATTATATAAATTTTATTAGTAATGTTATCTGTATTTGAATATTATAAATACGGACCGAACAAAGCAAGAAAGGCGTCTACTTTTTTTTGTGTACCATCAATATTTAATTTTCTTTAACTATAACTTTTATTTAATTTATTTTTTTCTAAAAATGACAAAAAATAGGCCAAGAATCCTGTTTGAAGCACGATTTCTAAATTATTTATCTTTCGATATACTTTACTTTTAATATATTAAAGTTTTTATTATTTCCTTTAAATAACTTTTTAATACTTTAGTATACTAAGGCATCACTGAAATTTTTTATGTGCTTATAACTTCTAGAGGGTGCATTATATTCTTATCCAAATTAATTTTCATCAATTTTTTGTGCGCCGTTGAAGCTTAACGGATACTCGCGAACGTGGCATCCAAGACCTAGAAAAGTCAATGACATAAACTTAATTAACCGCGTACTTATCGAGGGCTTGACTAAAACTTTGGTTCAGGGGGCCCCCCCTGTCTCCCTCCCCCCAATTTTCAGGGTTTTTATCTTAATGATGTGCAAGTCTCCCAAGTGAAGATAGTAGGATGAACTTTTAAAGTCTTGTTTGCTATTTACTTAGATAACGCTTATTTAATTCGGCATTTTATGAGATGGCGAGCTACATAATTAAAAGGACTTAGAAAATCCATCATGTCAGTTTTTAAAAATTGCTTCTATTGCACGTAACTAATCATATTTACAAAGCAGTTATCTAAAGTTAGGCTTTCTTGTTGCCTTTTCTTAACTAAAAGTTTAAATATTATTAAAGGTTTATGGTTATAAATTTAATTTATAAATATTATGCTTATAATTTTTGTGATCACAGTTGTTGGGTGTCCACCTTTAGGTCTTCTGAAGTATTACTTTTTTGGCTAAGTAATTTTAATTAAAAACGAGCTTATTGGTACCCTAAAGGCTTACAAAAAAATTTTAAAGTTAGGGGTGACGCAAACGAGTCTGGTTACTTTAGCAGGAGTTACGGGAGGAGGGTTTTTTGCTTTTCCCAGCATGGGTACCTACCCTCAAAGACTAGAAAAGAGAGTGGCGTCGACTGGACTCGATAATCTACAACTTTTCTCGATCCCAGCATGATGGTTAATTTAACCTGTCATTTTGTGCACCACGACTTCCTGAAATTTGCTATAAATTTTTACCCAATTACATAGTGCTTCATTTAGTATACATATTTATATAATTAGAAACCTAAACTACGTAAATTAATAACTACCGACTATATATAAAGTACTTATATATATACTAACTTTTTCCTTTTACTTTTTTTATATAATTAATTTATCTTTATATTAATTATGAGTACTTTTTTTGAAGGGGAACTGCAAGAACTCATTGTTAACTAGTTAGCTTTAAATTAAGAACTCAGAAAATATATTTTGAATCTACAAAGGCTAAACTTAAGGTAATTAATAAAGCCACTAGGATAAGAAGAAGACAATGGTGATTAATAGTATAACTAACAATAACAATGTATATTCGGTCTTACAAATTCTGTAGCAACCATATTCTTCTGAAGTGATGCTAAAAGACAGTGTGATTATTAAGGTTGCAAAAAAACTAAGCTATTTACGGTAAAATAGATAATATTAATAATTATAGTAGTAATAATCTTGCGGCTAATAGCCCCCTTAAAGCTTCCTTAATTAATACATTACTGATAGCAACAACAGTAATTGTAAATAATATTTTACGTAGTGGTAAGCATAATGTTATTAGTAGTAGTATTTCTAATAGAAATAATAATAGCCCTGTTAAGAACAACGACAACTTTAATTTTTGGTTAGAGACGCAGAGGAGCCCTTGAGGACTTGTCATGACACCGTAGACAAAAAGATGAGATTTGTTTTCGACACTCCCCCTTTTATTAACGCTCGACAATTTACTGCGGCAGTTCTCCTACAAACTCAAAAAGAGAAAATTCCACCCAACACCCTTTGTGAAACCAAAAGTGGCCCTTTCTGTACAACTTTTGCTAACCAGTGGCGTGAAGATTCCAGGTCAAGATATAAGCGTTTTAGAATTAAAATATTTATGAGAATGGCTGAAAAATACCGCGCTACGATCAGCGACCATGCGTAACCAAGAACTGTAAAATTCACCTATTGATTACCTGGAGACAATTCAATTTAGATTGTTATCCTTAAAAATATTTATTGTTAACTCGACATTTCCTCCGTCCAGGCGGGCCTACGCGCACAAGGTATCACACCCCTCCGAGCAGCTCGAATGCACACGAAGACACTGTAATTGGTGAACGAAAGAAGCGTCCGTTAATATTAATGCTTAGGAATTTATTTAGCACTATACTACAAAAGTTGTTGGAACTGAATAATATCTCCCATTTTCAAATTAAGGTAGAATAACTTCGAAAAGTTATCTATTTGACCAATGCCATCGTGGTCAGGGCTTTGACGAGTTTTTATCCTGCAGCTTAACAATGTATTAAAATGCAACGAGGCGCACCTAGTCAGTTTTCACGGCTCCAAGAAATATGAGCTGCAGGGGTTGTTGCTTTGTGGAAGATACCACCAACAAAACTCGCCCCACTAACGTCGCCAAGGCCATATTGATGCACATGGCGGCGTGACTTCTTGGTTAAACGAAGCATTTATGATCAATATTTTTTTACCAGCTCTATAGAGTAATGAGGCAGTGGAAATTTATTTATGCTTAGCTAACTAGGGGACCGTTTCTGTGATCGCTGTCTATAAATCCTTAGAAGCTACTGACGCCCTTCTGTCTGTACGCCATCCTTGTGAAGGTCTCACCCGCTGTTCTGTGCAGAGATCTAAATCTGCAAGCGCCCAGCCGGGTCGATAATTTGAATCGCCAAACAATTGAGCCCACAGCGTCCAACGCACTTGGAGACGAAAGGCTCAATGATCACTGGCTATCGCCATATAAAAAGAATACGCCTCTTGACGGAGAGCGAATCGCTCAATGAACTGTTGTCTGACCACCTTCCAGTTCTTCTTAAACAAGGCAAGGGGGAGGGATACATCGTAGACCCTTTATACTTGATTTAGAGACTGTTACAAATTGGGACCACTCTTGCGCCGTCCACGTCATTGCTGAAAACGCCGACCTGCTCAATGATGTTGTTGACTGCTTTGAAGGAGCACTAGCATGGCTTACGTTGCCTCCACGTGCAAAACGTGAGGGAAAGTACGCCCCTAATTATTAGTTGGACAAAGTGAAGGCACTTATATTAACTTCGAGGTCTTATCCAAGTGGCCATGCTCCGCGTACTGATGACAAACTAGCGCTTAACCACATGCACAAGTTCATCCTTTGTGTACGTCCGTTTTATATAGGAAAAACGTTACTTCCTATAATTGTAGGTAGCTTAGCCTTAAAGTTTTACATTTTATATCCGCTAATACGCAGTAGTTAAGTAGATTTTAAAACAAACTAATAAATTAATGACCAAAATAAGTCCATTAAATATGCCTACTGAATATTGTAAGCTTCTTTCCATGGTATTTGCGACAGCGTCGTGCTAGATTCCTAGTTGCACAGGAAGGTGATATCGAACCAATCATTCCACCATTTTTCATCTGTCCTGGTCTAAGAGGGCATTGAGAGGCCACCTGGAGGCGAGTTGTAGAATTTTCTTTATTTGTTAGGTTAAAGTCTCAAGTTTTTGGTTACAAAGATATTTTTGTTGAATGCACGGTCGTGTTAAAGTTAGAACCTCGGATGAGAAGGCTGAAAGGTTAAGAAAAGAGTTGGAAAGTCGTATGTCATATTTTGACAAAAATAAAAGTTCCATGATGGAATTGGTATCTCTCTCTCAATACTCTGACTTGGGTCAATGCAATAACTTGTTACTTTTTGTTGCTAATAATAAGTAAAGAGACATAAGTTTTACTTTATCTTGTAAATTTTAACTTTACATTTAGTGTTTAAAAATTTTTTACAAATTCGCTTTATAAAATTTATAACTATATTTAACTATTTTTACCGGTAGAGAAACAATAACGATAAATCAATTACTGCTTTGGAGACTACCGAGTGTATATTAAAAATTAATTGTGACTATTATACTGCTTGGAATTACAGAAGAGAAATACTTAAAGCTTTGTTAAGGCAAATATCTTTATCTTTTCATTTTATCTTAAGTTAATAACTTTTTATAGTTAATATTATAGGCTTTAATATATATTTTTTATCAACAGATCTTTGAATTGTAATGAGCAGCATCGGAAAGAATTAGCTTTGACCGAAATTTGTTTACGAGATAACCCGAAGGTGCGTCGTCTATAATTATATTAAATCGTTCCCTAAGTATTCTAATTTTATTCACAAAGTTTAGTCTTATTGGGTATGGAACCATCGCCGCTGGTCCTGCTCGAGTATGCTGCAAACAACTTCAAGCAATAAAAACAGTCCCGCTCCTGAACTCCTTGAGTTTTCAGTTGAAGTAGACTGGAAGCAGGAGCTTTTATTCTGCGAGAAACTTCTCAATATTGACGAGCGAAACTGTATTTTCATAACTGAGACGAAATTATTGTATTTTATATTGTGTGAACTACAGTTCATTGCTGGGATCACCGTCGTTGGGTTATTTCGCAGTTTGGCGCTAGCAAATACCACGAATTTGCGTTAACTACGAAATTGATTACTTTGTAGAAGTCCATTATATTTGTTAATATTGTGAATATGCTTTAAGTCAACTGTTAATAAGGAACTTCAGCAACTACTCTGCTTGGCACTACCGCTCTAATCTATTACAAGGTTACCTTTTTTTCTTGCTCAGTTTTATTCTCTCTTATTTGGACTTAGAGCTGTATATTATTGGTTCCAATAGCTCTGCTCTTTTGAAAACTTTACAGAGTGGTTCTTATTTATATGCTTCTGTTCCTTTCGCCCTTACTAAAACTGTTGGTTTTTCCCTACGAATTACCTGCGTTAGAGCTCGACCTAGTAAACAGCGCCTGCTTCACAGAGCCAACCGATCAAAGTGTGTGGCTCTACCAAAAATGGTTGCTTTCTAAAGGTAATAGCAAAGTACATTATATTTTTAAAAATTTATAAGACTGCCATTTTTTTCCAGTTCCCTTGAAAGTAAGTCCTTGGGTAATTTATTTGTGGAACACGGGCAACAATTTATATATCCTTCTTATTCTATCTGAAGCTTTCACGGTTGGCATGGTTCTCAGAAGTTGTATATTGAGCCCATGTTCATATCTAACGCAGGACTCCATCCCTATTGTGTGCTATATTAACTTCCAGAGGACTGAGCTGAGCTGGGCCCCGTTAGACCGAGAGTTGCAGTCGCACAAGCATTACTTTTCTTCCTGTCGACTTTTTATTATCTTTTGCTATTGATTTTAACGTTCTTATATATTATAAGACGAGCTTTTGCCGTCTCAGCTTGAGACCCCCTATGAGGTGGCGTTGTTCTTGGAGGGTCATTTCTCAAACGAGCAGTTTCCCTTACGCGTATCGTTGTTCCGCGGTACTGTGGTGACTTTCTCCCCCTCTTTGACCCCTCTCTATCCCCTGACTTGCGCAAGGATCCTTCTGGGTCAAATTTTTTGGGGGTTCTCTACTTGCGGAGCTCTCGAGGGGCATTCTCGAGGCTCAGCTGGAAAAGTGCCATCAGTTATTTCAAATGGAGCCCACTTGCAAATGTAGATGTATTGCTGTTGTCTGCGTACTTTCCTTGCTCAACTGAACTTGAGGGGCCCTTTTGACTGTCACACTCTTAAGACAACAGCTGTTTGGAGACTCGGACGTGTAATAAACATTGCTATGCCTCTATCATTTCCCACTTGATACTTTTGCACTGCCTTTTACAATTTTGTATAGAAACTGTTTAGTGACATCCCTGAAGAAGTTACGAGAGATCGACCCGTATAGAGCAAATTTTTACGTTGACTTTTGTGCGTTACTATTAAGTAATTGTAATTCATTCACTGCTGAAACAAATTTAAAATAGCTTCGGAAGTTTCTCTGTGGAAAATGGTAAAGGATGCATTGGAAAGTGGAACTCAAGGTCTCTGCTTGCTTTTCTGTATATATATTTATCCAGGTTTTGCTAACACTTTTTTTTACGGGTGCACTTATCCATCAAAAGCTATTTGTGAGTAGTAGTCGAAAAATTTTAGCTGTTTTGTCTATGTAAGGCTCAAACCATATATTAACTTGATTAAATATTCGCTTCTTAGGAGAGATAAGCTTGGAAAGGCTGGGAATATCTGACTTATCAAAAAAACTGTGCCTGTTACTTTCAGGTAGCGGTTTTCTTTTTTTCACTGCTTGATATAAACAAGGGTACACTCTTGAAGGCATTCAAGTTTTGTGTTTGAAAAGTAATAGCATTAGAAATATGCACAACATGCGATATCTCTACATGCTCAGGAAACTTATAGTTGATGACAATAAGATCGAAGCCGTTACTGTTGAACTCCGGAGTCTGCCTTTTCTCGTGTTTTTCTCAGCCCAAAACAACCGTATTGACCTTGTTCATTAGCTGCTTATTTTCAGCTAACAAGCAATAGTTGTTACTCGTCTTAAGGGCTTGGAAGGCTTTAGAGATTCCGGTCTGCGTGAAATCAATTTAAAGGGCAATCCGGTCACTGCAAGCCCCTACTACCGCGCGTTGTTGTTGAGTTATTGTTACAAGCTGGAGTTGCTGGATAATTCGTCTGTCGTCTAATACCGTATTTCTTTCCTGTCGCACAGACTGTATTCATTCACTTTTTGGCCTTCATAAATCTGTTGTGAAATTTAGGAAGAGATTATATAATAAAATAGTCATTTTTGTATATCACGCGAGTGTTATGTTTTAATTATTAATGACAAGGGAACTCTATAGTTATTCTAGTGCCGAAAGGACGTGCCTTAAACCTTTTTTTGAAAGCCCGTTTGTTTATATAATATTTCGAGCGACTCTATATAGTACGGCCTTTTTTAAACACGTATGAGAACTCTTTCCATCTTTTGCAAAGTTACATTTTTTTATTGGTTATTATTACTCGACAGTTGATACATTATGTATGTCCAAATCGAAAATATTAGAATATTTGTGAATAGAAAACCTTATCAGCATTAGAAGCAAACCTCTTTGGATGCCTGTTATAGGGCCAGATAGATTTCTGCTTCCTTCAATAATGTTAGCAAAAAGTGGGCATGATACTCATTTACTTTTTTCCACACTTTTTGAAGGAACTATCGGCGAAAGCGGGGCTAATATAGACTAGAAACCAACATGGTTATGTCCTTAAGCAGTGTATATTACTCTTGCGAACAGCCTTAAAGAATCCTGTTATTCTTAATTCAGCGTGTGGGAAGGACCTTCTCTTGTCCTTAACGCCTATTCTTCAGTAGGCTGGTAGCTATGATACACTTACCAATAAATTTTATTAAATCTTTCAAGTAATTTAAAATATACTCATAGTGATCACTATAGTAGTCGGTACCTGGAGGAGCGGTGTAGCATTGTTACCACTTAGGCAGCCGAGAGTAATATTTTACTTATGATAATACTGCCACCCATCTTATTTTTTAGTATTTCATTTAAAAGAAAGGAAAATAATGTTACTATTGAAGCTTGGAATAGTATCTATAAATTTCTAAAAAGCATCAATCAAGGAACTATTATTGTTGAAAAAGAAAGGGTAGTAGTAGACAAAAGTCTTTTTATAAAGTAATATTTTTGAATAGCTGTCGGTGAAGCAATTTTTAAGGAGGTAAAGCTAATCATTTCTTTTTATTAAATTTGGGAAGCGAATTTCTGTAAGGATATTAAAAATTTACTTTACTCATTAATTATACTCAATAAAAGTTTAAGAAAGAAGAACTAAGCTGACTAAAATCCATTAATGAATACCGTACTGCTCCGCTGATTTTCACTTTCTGTTTACGGGTTGAGCGTCTACTTCTCAGAAAGGATTAGTAAAGACACGCTACTATTCTTTCGCACAATGGGAGGTTGAATCCCTGTCAGCTGCTTATAGCCTATCTGACCCTTCAATAGCGTTAGATTCTCTAAGTTGGCACCAATATTTATAAACCTATAAAAGCCCGTCTGATAGGCCCTAAGATCCACCCCAGATAGGTATCTATACAGCGAAGCCTTCGCCCTAGTAGGAGTGCTGGGATCACACCAGCTAAGGGACCCCCGTACTTCGGTTCTGCAAAAAGCGTGTAAAAACTGTCTATTTCTCACAATTCTTCTTATTGACGATGCCGTCTCACTTTCGCCCAAATATACTCCCCTCCAAGGAGCTCCCCATTCACAATCTGAAAATTGGTAGGAGCTGTTCACTACCCCTTCGTTGCCTCAAAATAACTAATGCTCTAGAGTTGAGGGCGGTGATGGGGATCATCTAGAGTGTTTGGGTTTCAGAATTAACTAAGAGAAAGGAGATGTAGTATAAACCCTCCTTATATTTAACTGCTACTTCCAAATTCTCCCGGTTCCCCTTTTACTCCACCACGTGATGGAAATACGGAACTTTCGCCACCATAGGATGGGTATAAAAGGTTGAACCGGTATCTAACAGAGACTCAGTTTAGCTCCGTGGTCCGAGGGCCCAGAATTACCATCAGGCACCACGGAAAAGGTAAGCTTAACTCGTTCTCTGTGCTTGATACAATAAGCTCTAAAGTATGCGTCCAAGAACTCGCGCTTATATTTAGAAAGTTTTGAAGGTTATTGAAGCAACTTATTTGATAGAATTTATAACTTTTTAAGGGTGGGTCCAACTGTAGTTAATATGAACAATGTATATATACAAACATTACTATGATAAAAGAAAAGTAAAAAAAAAAAGGTTATGTTTTAATATATTTACTGCCCTATTCTCAAAATATTAAATAGTAGAATATTTTTTTAAAAAGCAGTTGCCTCGCTGAAAGATAATTATATTTTTAATTAACATTTATAGCAACAAAAATACACAAAAAGATTGAAAAAAAGGTTTAAAATTTTAACTCGCAGTAAAAAAATAAATTTATATCTTTTTGCTTTAAAACTCCCAAGTCCTAACATCAAAGGCAACTACTGGGCATCAAAACTGCACCTGCTTACTATAGACAGATACACTAATACACCAAGTCGTACAAAAAAAAAATTGAACTGTAAACTAGCCCCACATCTATCTAGTTTATTTAAATAAGAATCTTAAGCAGCAAATTGGGTAAACAAATTACAGGAAATTTAAATAAGAAAGCCTAGTACCATGAGAGCTCAGCTGTAGTTCTATGCATTTGGAAGTTATAATATGAGACAAAAAGTTTAACAACGTGAACGCAAGAGGAAAATTGTTAGTACGAATGTTTTTCTGACAATATTAATCGTGATTTTACTAGATAAGAATGTGGTATAGTAAAGATTTAAAATGACGTATAACGGATGTTTTACATGCAGTGTAAGACGCCCCATTTTACATCGGACCCTAGTAAGTATCACCCGACCCGTTATCCCTCTAAGGTGTAAGCATGCTGAAATTCCAGTTTGGTATAGTATCGAACTATTAGTCAGTCGAGATTATTACCTTAACCTAGTGCAGCTAGACCTGAAAAGTCAAATATGCTTGCGGCTTTGATAACTTCTTAGTAACAAAAAATTTTGTGACAGCATTACTAGCGGCCATCTATGAACTTACCACAAAATCTATGATATACAGTTAAAAGGGGAATCCGATATATGTAGTTAAAAGTTGATCGGCTGAGGGCGTGCACGTCGCGCTCTTTTTTTTTATACGTATTGTTTGTTTGGTGGGGGTATTAGCGATTCATATGGATCAAGAGCTTTCAAAGAAAATATTACATTGCTTTTAAACGTTAACTTTAAACTATAATTATTTGTAGTTTATTTTTTCTACACTATACTACTTATTTTCATTGTTTATAATATTTGTGTTCTTAAAGATTCAAGCCTGTAAGGTCGACATATATATATATATAACTTATAAAAATTACGATGCATGTGAACTAAATATAATCCCTAATCTGCTTATGTAGTCTGCGCTCGGTATATATAGAGCTTCTTCGAAAGTCAATAATAATATAGAAATATAGAAATTATAGACAGAGCATATAGTAGTTTATCCAGAAATGCAGAATGCTTTAGAGTAATGTAATAATTTAGTATTTTAAAATCCCTGGGCATCCACAACAAATAACTGTACAACTAATGAAAAAAGGTTAAACAAAATTGATGCTGAGATATTATTTATTATCATATAAAATATTTCGAATTTTACCCCATACTAGACACACAGTTACGGGAAAACAGATATGAATTAAGAAAGATTACCCTCCGGAGCTACATACACTATTTCACACTATTTCTAATCACACAACGACGTAATTAAACTGGAAATTCGGTATGTGGTACTGAAATACAGGCATCCTCGGCCTTATAAATATTTCGTAGGCTGTCTGTAATAACCTGACCTAAGATTATGCCCTAAGTGTTCCATAATTGAATGGAGCAGATTTTTGAAGTTGCTGTTAGTCTCATTTGTTTTAGGGTTATTATAATAATTAATACAAAAATAGAAAATTAAAAGTAATGTTATAAAATTCTTAAAATATACTTTCTAAAATATTATGAAGTTGATAGATGCTAATATTGGGACGCCTTACACACAAACTAAGAAAACAGTGTTCTTCAAATACTAAGGTAAGTCTCTCTCTACCCGTCCGTTATAATTATTTAGTCACTAGCCCTTTCACTTAACGTTTGTAATTACAAGGGATTGCTTAAAATAAACTTGTAAACTTATTTATACTGTTAAAATCCTATGGTGAGTGAAAAAAGATATTTATTAAATTTTTAAAATACTAGTTCCTAATTATCTTTAGCCTCCTTGGCAAATTTCATGAATATCTGCAGTTAATTAATTGTTAATTATAAGCTAAGAAGTCATTATCGTGAATAAATTACTAAATAAATAATAATTAATTGGTGCTTAACTTTTTCAAGAGATGTTTGCCCGAGCTGATAACTTTCAACGGCGCTGTCCTTAGCGATACTTTCTGCAATCAACAAAAAGTCTTTCAGTTGAATAAGATGTTTAGAGACACTGCAGATAATTAGTCCCTAGAACCTCATCGTTAGAATATATTTACTTTAAAAAATAAAAAAAACTTAGAACCTGAAGGTTTTCAATATTTGAAAAAGGAAGGTTATCTTTTAAATAAGCACAAACTCTTAAAATAGAGCTTTCATCACCTTTTACAAAAGGTATGTAAATTATCAGTATAAATAACAAATAAACTATAATCTCTTACTGGTGTCTTTGACTTTTATAAATATGCATATTTCGTTGCCAAATCGAGATTTTAGATGTTGCACGGACCCGATACACTTTGCTACACCACGAGATATAATTATTAGTCTATGGCAAAGTGCTTCACATTCCTCCATCCTTAAATTTTTTAAGTGAGGGGGGGGGGGGGGAGGGGAAATTTTTTATGCTCCAATAACTTACGAGTGAGACGTTAAAAGAATCACATTTCCCATGTCAACGTAATTAAGCAAGAGGTCCCAAAGAACTCTTCTAGCTGCGGGGTCTATTCCTGCCGTCGGCTCGTCCAAGTAAACCACCTTTGGGCAGCCTACCTACACATAATAGTTAATTTACGCGATCATTGGCTATTATGTTGTTTATAATGGCGCGTACTAGCGATATTGCAACACATAGTTTTCTTTTATTACCACCGCTGTACGTCCCACACTTCTTCTGAGCATATTTGCTTATGCCAACTCTAAAGCAATAAAGCGAAGGTTAATCGTTTCGTGTCAAAAAATTCCATTTTGTACTTACAAGTTCATCAAGGTATTGACATGCCGATCAATGTCCTGGTCACTGATACCATGAAGAATGGCGTACAAACGGAGAATCTGGTAGCCTGTCATAGATTCCAACAGAGCGTTAGACTATTTTAAGAAAAAAAAAACTTCTATGACAGTCTAACTAAAAAGCTGGTGGAATATAGTAATACCTGTGGGCAGTAACCAACTAAACTTTTACCACTTTTTCTGTAATGCGAACTTAAGTCGACTCCATTAGCGATGACGTGCCCGGAAGTAGGCAGTAGGTCTCCCGTTAGCATTTTAAATGTAGTGGTCTTTCCGGCCCCATTACTGCCTTGATATTTTTACAAGAACTCTTTAACACCTTCTCAGCGATAAATTTAAATAATTACCGAGCAAACCAAACAACTGGCCTCGAGGGACACCGAAAGATAGATTGTTGACGGCTACAAGTGTTTTGTTGCGCCAGCGCAGGATAGGGTGTGTGTTATACTCTTTTCGCAGTTTTAAAACAGTAACAAGATCTCCCGCCTGTGTAAATTGTGAATATATTTTTTTTTTCTAAGCAATAAACCTTTCTATACTTTACCCCTTGTGGGCTTAAAATTCTTCTCTGCTCTTTGACAATGTCTTCATCAAGTTGACTGTCAGGTTCTTCAGTGCTAAACAAGACTAATCACTACTGTGGCAATGAAGCTATCGCAACGCTCACCTTTCAGGGGGTCCGGTTTTTAATTTCTTAAAGTACATGACAATCGAGAGTCTATACTCCATCAAAAACAAAAGCAAGTTATAGAATATTGTTTCGACCAACAAAATTATTAAATATTTTCCAGGGAGGTCGTCAGATATTCCAAAGAAAGGAAGACCTTATATGCTATAATAAGTGCTGAGAAGGACTTATTTTAAAATTGAGCATACCATTGCAATAAGAAGAGGGAAGCGAAAAATCTTCGCATGCTACACGCTGAAATTTAACTTTAACAAAACCTAAAAAGGCCTAGAACGTGTGCTTTTAGCCTTGTGACGTAAAAGGCATCAATACCGTAAACCTGCATCAGAGAATATAGAGGAAAAAACATAAACAGCCAGCCGAGAGCGTTATGAGCAGTTTTATAGTTGTAGGTTAGCAATAACAGTCTCACAAAGGACGTAAGAAAGCCAAACAAAATGTTAATAATCTATTATTGAAAGGAGATAGTAAGTTACTATAGAACAAAAAAATATCGCTACGTACTTACCACTAAGAAGGCAAAAGCGTTGGCCGGTATTTCAAAAAAAAAAGAAAATGTATATACTAGGGGACTCATAGACAGCGTGTAAATCAGAGAAAATAGCAGCATGTAAAATATTAACACACCTATTCAATCGGTTTACCTATTTTTTTAAATCTCTAATGAAAATATCAAACGTACCACTGAAAAAACGATCATTAAAAAATGCGACGATAGTATAGAGAAACCCTGTGGACAAAACAGAAACCAAAAAATCCCAAACACTTATGGCGCACCAATAGAATGCTGGTTTAAGTCCCTAGCAGAGAAAGGTTAAAGCTATATGATCCTCAAAAAAAAAAAAAACCTACCGTAAGTAGCTGGAGCTGCTTGGATTTGTTTTGATTTTCTTGAACTGCAAAGAGAATAAAACTACTTGTGAGAAAGCTCATTCCAAAACCGATCAGTATCACCACAAAGAAGTACTTTACTCTCACTTTCGATAAAGCGAAATTTATGATAGACTCACGGGGAATTTTTGTGCTTTACAAAACCCACCTTCCTCGTTTTCATTCGGTAAATTGGCTAGTGGGTATATTGCTACGACAATTGGACCTGGTATTTGAAGGCCCTCTCGATGAGCAAACATTCTGCCATTATGTAACATTTCGGCAGGCATGATACACAAAGAGAGAAGAGAAAGATGAATAAACCAAACTTTAACAGCAAGTTATTGTAGTAATTTAAAAAAACGGGAAGCACATGATACACAGTCTCGCTGTAGAACAACGTAGTACTAAAACCGGCTGCTATAGGAGTGACATTAGTACAAGAAAAGGCTACACATAGTCATATTACATCCTTGTTTTTCGGCAAAGTGAAAGGCGGCTATGTGTTCTTTTGCAAAGTCACCGTATGCGCTAATTTACAGGGGTAATGATAAAAAGTACAGAAAAAATGCTGGGGGACCCACTTCCTATTTTCTAGGATGTAGTCCAGTAAACCCTGTTTGTCAAGAGGCAACTGAACCAGCTGCGTGGACGTGGGCGGCATTGCTTCGTAAAGAACTTTTAGTGGTATTATATTATCGGTAAGTTAAAGAGAGTCACATGTGGTGTGGCCTAATAGCTCTCGGATAACCACAGAAGGTGGAGCAGAGCCGACGGCAAGATCAAGGGTGTGTTTTTCATACAAGGAAGCGGAGAAAATGATCTCTTTATTGTCCAAATCCTCCCAACTGTTTAAAGAGGAGAGCCACTAGCATAAAGGAGTGTGTTAGATTACGTAACCCAACTTCAGCTCATCTACCATAGCGAAGAGCACAATGGTCATGGGTACAACTATTTGCAAGAAAAAACCGTGAAAGTCCTGTTTTGAGTATAACAATTTCTTGTACAACAGTGCTTTAAACTGACGAAAAGACAACCATTTCCCTAAAATTTAAAAGTAAGATTAGCACAGACTTGAATAATTGACGTTTTAACCCCTCTCCTTTGAACAAGTGGACAAAAGCTCATCATTGTCAACAAGTCTATCCACAGTAAGCTCGTTTAACGTTTTCTCGACAGGCGCACTCGTCTAGGGCGCAGTTTTATTAAGGCCAGTATAAGTCTATATAGCCTAGTGGTACTTCGCTCACAATTTTACAGTCAGCAGCCTCTAGCGTATCCTCTTTAAATAACTACACACGTATCAAAGTGAGATAAGCATGTGCTAAAACACATTAAAAATTTCGTATTATAACCTTTAAAAAAACGTCTTCCAGAGATCCAACAGATATTCCTATAGTAAAAATTAACATTAGCACAGTCTGTGGGTGTGTCAGGTACTCTACTTTAATAGTAAAACCGAAGCTACTTATTCCGAGCTCGCTTTTATTCGTTTCTATATAATCTACAAGGTCAATCAGGTTGCTGTAGTTTCCCGAGCTTTGAATATTGAAAACCTAAAAATAAAAAATAGTTTTTTTTTTTAATGAGTAGGACCGTGGCCGTGAGATATCTTATACCAATTCCCCCGCGTTTTCCCGAATTAACACAGCCGACTTTACATAGTTGAGGATGGCAGAGGTGATCGCAGAGGTGCGGGGTTTAAACATGTCTTAAAAAGAACGTATCAAAAGGATTAGTGTGAAACCGTGTAAACTAGTAAAAAGAAAAAAAGAATCAAGTACCAGAATCAATAACGTTTATGGCCGGAATGCTGAGGTCTCTAATAATGGTGATGGTTTGTCCGACCTCCATAACAGTCTTGAGAAAAAAAGGTGTTCCATAAGCCTTTATAAAGCCATTGACCATAACGGCAATTCGATCACCTTAAAGAAAAACATTAAATTTTGTAGCTGTCAATAAGCAAAAACAAGAAACATAAAATATCGGCTTCATCCATGTAATGAGTAGTAAGAACTATCGTGCGACCCACTTTGTACTGCTGTATTAAACCTCGTATAAACAGCCTCGCCGCCGGATCAACCCCTAATAAGTTTCTTTCATTATAAGAAACCCCAATATATCCAGTGGAGAACCAGCCGTGGGTTCATCAAATATGACAAGCTTAGAGCCGCCTATAAGAGCCAAACCGGCACACAGCCTTCGCCTCATCCCACCAGAGAGTTTTACTGGGAATACCTGATCGTTTTATAATATTAATTCTGCTGCCAAAAAGAGCAACAGATAAAAAAAAAAAAACTTACGTCTTTCTTATCTTCTAAGCGTAAACTTTGCAACATTTCTTTAACTTCTTCTTTGATAAACTGCGCCTTAACTAAATAATTACCTGTGTCGGGCGTATATACTTCTAAATTATTAATTCATCACAAATGACCTTCTTTTAATCTGCAAAAAAAACGCATATGTTCTTCTACGGTTAGCGCGTTAAACAAAATGTCGTGCTGGGGGCAAAGGCCTAAAAATCGAAATTGGAAAGGGCGAGGCACCTAGCCCGGCATGCCAAGCAAAAAAAGTACCTAAATGCTTTCTAGCTTTGGGCATATCTTTGCGAATATCATAACCACACACTACTGCAGTACCGCTAGTTGGTGCGGTCATTCCAGTTAATATAGAGATCAACGTGGACTTCCCTGTATATAACCAGTCCTTATGAAAAAGAAAATTTCAACTATATATATATATATATATATATATTGCCTGCTCCGTTCTGTCCGAGCAATCCGAATATTTGATTCTCGTACATGTCGACTGTGATCCCTTTTAACGCAAAAGTTCCATTTTCGTAAACCTGTAAATAACGCAAACTTAATTTCTACTTAACTAAAATATACACATTAAACCACGACTTTTTTAAGGTTAGATATCGCAACGCCCAGGGGAAGAGCGGGCTTTTCCAATTGCATTTTATTTGCTTGCGTTCCTGTATACACCGTATTCTTGGTTGCTCTTTTATTTTTACGTGATTATTTGTTAAACATATATTAACCATATAGCTACTTTTTATGAGCTGAATTGGGGGACAGAGAACTCTTGATCCATTTGATAACAGTTCTATAGCATGTTTCGCGAGCTCCGTGCTTCCCAGGGTAAATAACTGTAATTGGTCAGTTTAGACGTAATAGAAACTTTGTCAAAGACAAGAACCTACCTGTAATACATGCAGCTAAAAGAAACTGAATTGTTATTAGCAGCAAATACACAAGAAAAGCGGTTGAGACAGCCCACTCTCTACCTTTATTTGGTTTAGAAGTTATATTACTCCAGTCAAGTTTTTTATTCTGAATTTGAAAGTCTGCGAAAAGTCCAATTATGTGCGACATGCAAGTATTCAAGAAGAAAGAGGTGCAAAAGAAGGCGGAGTAAGGTGCGGTGGTTGGAAAAATAGTCTGTTATTAAAGATAAATGAGCTGAAGGCACCTACTATATAATTAATAAAAGCACGTTATATAGGAGAGTGGGGATGTAGGTAAAAAAAAAGAGCAAATCCGTGATAGTCGTAGATAGCGCAGAGGAGTCAGTAAAACTATAAATTAAAAAGCAGAAGGAGATAATTCCAAATACGTGTAGTATGTGAAATATTATGAGAATTCCTTTGACCATAAATCATTTGTTAGGTTTATAAAATAAATAACTATAAACATACCAATATTAACACAGTTAAAAATATAAGAAAAGCGTAGGAAAAAACTTAGTGCCAGAATTAACGGAATCCTCCAAATGAAAAAATTACTTATCCTGTTTGCCAAAATTTGAAACAAGTTAAAATATTGTAAAAATGTTTATAACCAAGAGAGCCAGTAACAGAACTCAGTGACACCCATCACTTTTATAAATTCCTTTAACCTGGTTAAAAAATAATATATAGTACTTGGATACAAAGGATGAATTAGAAGGTCATTAAAACATTCTCTCTTTTTCCTTCACCAAATTTTTGGTAGTTCGCACTGCAAAATACCGAAAAAACAAAACGTAAAGGAAGGGGAAAAAATTTTTAAAGTGACTGATATCTTCATCTATAGGAAGAAGATTATAATATTAAAAATTAAAAATAGTAACATGAAAAGAAAAAGAGTGAAACTATAAAAGTGGCTGGGATAAGGGTATTGCTGGAAACTTAAGTCACTGTTTACTAAAAAATTAATGTTTGCTGGCTTTTGCAACTTATCCTCTATTATTCCCTTTTCGATTTCATTTTGAAGGGTTAACAACCCCTGTAGTGGATCAGATTGATATACCTTACATAAAAATAATAAACTTACCGAATACAAATAGGGATCTTTCCAACCGTCTAAATGTAAAAAACTAGTGTTTTTTTTGTAAATTATTCCGGTATTATACTAATAAAAAATTAAAAAGTTATATTATATTAAAGCCTCATAAACTTGCCTTGAAAAGAGTAGATGGGGTGAGCATGTAACTTAAGGATAATTTTAAATTGTTGTCGAAGAATATTAAAGCTATTTTAAAAAAAATAATTTCTCAACTATAAATTATAAATAAAATATTAATTACACCAGCTAAAAAAGATTCATCAGTTTTACTGCTGGCATATAAGTTGTCTAACTTGTCGTAGTAATGAAAGCTATAATTGTTAAGGGCTTGTATTTTGTCCAGAATACTCTTTACTAAATATATATTAAAAAGTATAGTTAAACACCCTAAATATATCAAAATTTTTAATTTAAACCTAAATATAAATAATTAATTGTATGTAGAAAATATAATTCTACCTGGACTTTGCATTTTAGTCAAAAAAACATAAACACTTCCGCCTTTAGTATTTACAATACTTTTGGAAGGGAAGATTGCTATATTATATTTATTAGAAAGTTTAAAGAATTTTAAAATATTATTATAGTTTGCGGAACTTACTATCATCATGGTGTTCTAAAGATGACGAATTAATAAATATAGTGATGAAGAAAAGAATAAGTATTGGAAAAATAAACTCCACGAGGAAAGAGATGTATCTCCTAGACTGCATCATAATTAAACATTAGCAGTAATTATAGCTATAGAAATAACTCAATACCTGTTGCAAAAAGTGTTTTAAAAGCAAAGATAGATAAAGGTTCCCAAAATTTTTCATCTTACTTAATATTTACCTAAACGGATCTCAATAAGTTAGACGGTAGTAAAACGAACTTTATAAATGTCTAATTAATTAGTACGTAATAAGTTACCTTATAGACAAAAGGATTATACCCATTCATAGAGTTTTCCAATTAGGGGAATTAAATACCGCCAAAGAGATGCACGCAATTCTAATTATTTCCATTTTAAAGTTTTACCTCATATAACAGACCAAAGACCTGAAAATGTATATTCAGTTTAAAACTTTCAACTTATCTTCAAAAAGGACAATAAATTTTATTAATAAGTCAGTTTGACTTTATTAATATTAATTACTTAAGGTTTTGTTGTTTAATTAATTTGTTCATTGTTGTGATCCTATTAGGAGAGTGTTTATGTAAAAATGTCTGCTAGATTTCTCGTTTTCTGTTACTTCCGTAACAGAATAAACGTAGTAAGGTAAAAAAAGATTTCTTGTATCAGAATTTTTGTTTGTAGGGAAGTTGTACGCGTCACCCCCAGCCCAGTAAAATGCGAGTTGACACCGAAGGGACTCGAGTCCGCGACCTTGATATTGCGCGACAATGCCCTAACTACTGAGATACAGTGACCGCTCACATCTTCGGTCGGCCAATTACATACACAACTTTGGTTATTTTGAATTTTGCTGGTATTTATGCCTTCTTATAAAAATGCAATAATCACCAGCGTATACTAAAAAATACGTGATGTGGAACATAAATTCCCGGGTTCCCTATTTAATATAAATGTAACACATTCATATCAGTAGTTTGTGAAAAAAATTTTCATTCATTTATCTATTCAAACGTCAAAGTAATAAACAACTAAGTGGCGGCCGTGTTAAGAATATTTGTTAAATGTTTAGACTTGAAGATCAGTGATAAGTTGCTTACTAAAGAGGACGTTAAACCTACAGAAATTAATTAATTTTTAGATAATGTTTATGGCGATCCTTCGCCATCATTCATCACAACGAAAGAATGGTCTAAGCTTTCTCGTTTAGTAAGAAATTCCATTAAAGATGATCTATGTCAAGGTTGTCCAGCAGAAGTGGTCACGCCGGAACTTAAAATTTTTTGAAGTGGTACTAGATGCTCGCCGTTTGAAGACCAAGGTAATTGCAGAATCTACAAATTTTTTCATAACAACGATTACTCTAATTCTTCACTACTATTTACATGTGACTAAGGTAAGTGCAAGATAGGCGCCCAATCTTTTTACCCCACTTCATAAACAATAACGTGCGGATTACTGTCGTGAATTTTTAAAGCTTTACCACTATAATTAGAAAGGAATATTTGAGTCCATGTTACCAGAAGAGATCATGGTTCTTAATATGGGCCTCGGTCGAAAAGAGAATTAATGGAGTAGCGTGGTCGGGATGTACCACCACCAAAAAAAGCAAAAGGGCCCTATCAACAAAAAATTATTGTAGCCACAATCTTTTTTAGGATTTCAAGGGCATTTCTAAGGTGTATTTTAAAGAAAGGGATATCACCGAAAATGGGATGACTACGCAAGTTTATGACCTAAACTCAGTGAAGTCATCAGAGCAAAACGGCGTAAGCTTAGCCGCCGTATTAGTCTTCTGCACCACAAAGCTTTAGTAGATATCGCTGCAGTTCGTGAGTGTTGTTTTATTGAATTAAACCAAGCCCCCACCCACTATTTCCTCTTTTCAAAACTGA